>NC_142463.1:21275342-21426857 GCF_049115385.1 Moschus berezovskii
GAATGGTATCTTAGTGCTGTACCTCCTTCACATTTGCAAAAGACTCGGCTTTTCCTATCTAACTTAGTTTACAGGTTGTAGAAAAATTAATAAACACCGCCTATTGTATCTTTTTAAAAAGGTGCCTAGTGTGGTCTGTTTAGGTAGTGCAAAGTTAGTTTCACATGATAACACAGAGAAGGGCAGGCGGGAGTGTGCTGACTTTCCATAGCATTTGTGGATTTCCTTACCATGTCACTCTGTAGTAGCTCCACGGTTTTCTTGTGTTCATCCACAGTCTTCTGTATTGCCTCCACAGCAAGATGGACACTATTTAAAGTGTTGCCAATGGAAGCTACACTCTGAACAGAAACATGGAGTAGGGTCGGTGTTTTTTCCTTTTTGAAATTTTTAATAGCTTTATTAAGACACAACTGATAAACAATAAACTGAACATATTTAAAATGTGTAACTTGCTAAATTTTGACACACACACACACATTACTGCAATCAAGATAATAAACATCAATCACCCCCAAGTTTCCTCACACCCCTTTGTAATTCATTCCTCCCCACTGCCAGGCAACCCCTGATCCACTGTCTATCACTACCTGTTTATCTATATACCTATATATGTCAGTTTGCATTTGCTAGAATTTTATATAAATAGAACAGTGAGTGGGCATGTACTTTTTTTGTTGTTGTTCTGGTATGGCTTCTTTCACACAGTATAATTATTCTGAGATTTATATACACTGCAGTTACTCAGCATGTTGTTGAGTAGCATTCCACTGTATGGATATATCACAGTTTATCTTCTGACCTGTTCATGGCCACTTATGTTATTTTCAACATTTGATTACTACAAATAAAGCTGCTATGAACATTCACATACAAGTCTTCATGTGGGCATATGTTTTCATTTCCCTTTTTATCATAATACTTAGGAATGAATGTCTGATCATATGGTGTATACGCTTGTTTATTCCATCACCTCTTCAATACTAGTACCCTCAGTCTGTTCTTTGTTAGTCATTCCAGTGGGAGTGCAGTGGTATATCATTGTGATTTTACATTAAACACTGACCTAATGGTGGATTATTTAAAATATCTTCAAACTATGAATTTCATGTAGCTTGTGCTGACACAACCAGAAACTACACATACACACACAAATTTCATAGAGGAAAGCCAGAGCTTTCCTAAAAAAAAAAAAGTACTAGTTTATAAACCTGGGACCCGTAGGTAAAGTTCTCCCACAAACTGTCTCTATCAAGCCCTGCAGGCAGATGACCAGAGGCAACATGGTAGATTGCCACACTCAGGAGAAAATGATGACTTCTGAGTAAAAATAGGTGGAGCTATTTTTGGCTTTGGGAAACCCAACATTGCAGAGATGAAGGGAAAATTTCATTTGGCAGCTATGTGTTCTTCTGCTTTAGAATCCCAACAGTAACTACTGAGTAGAGTTTGATATGGGTAGGAGCTTATTTGCTTTCATTATGTGTAAGGAGCCCAAGCGGATTGGGGACTTAGGAATATAATTCAGAAACTGTCTTTAAAAACGGCTTGTTCTAAGGGATCATAGAAAAGAGTGTTACTAATTTGGTAGGTTTTGGCCTTTCATTAAGATAAACTGACAATTTTATGGTGTCCCATTAGTATTTTTAACCGAGGATATTTTTATTATACCGATAGCCAGTCAGGAATCCAAGAGAAAAAGAAATGTCGTTTTCAACATTAAAAAAAAAATTACAGGAGATAGATTGAAGTTAGGTTTTTGAGATGACCTACCACTTCAAAACTGAGCCACTTGTAATATAAGTAGTGCCTGACATTATAAATGCACAGGATTGCAAGGAGACAACACGCTGGGCAGAAGTCTCTAAGCAGGGATGTTATCTATACAAGCTCTGTTGTTACAGAAGCTACAAGCATTCAAAGACATCCACTGTTAGAGAATCCTCACTGACTGGATGTATGAGCCCATCAGGAGGCCAAAAGATAGTAAGCTCTTGTTTAAGATTTTTTTTTTAAAGGAAGCAGCTGACAGCACCATGTGAACTCTACAGCAAAACCCTGAAACTAGTATTCTCACCAACTGCAAAGTGCCTGGCACATACTGGAGGAAGCCCCACAAATATTTATTAAATTAATGAATGTGAGAATAAACCAATTTCCTCTTCTAATGTGAGACTGACAGAGCTGCTTCTGTATTGAAGGCTACAGAGGCCTACCTTTCCCGCACTTGGCCTTTGGAACAACAGCAAAAAGAATCTGGTCTCATCTGGTCCTTATTTTTTTTTTTTTTAAGTTGTAAGCAGATGACTATATTGGACAAATAACAGACGATAGAGACTCTGCACACACAGTGGTGTGGCTGTAAAAGTTTTGTTTCTGGCTTAGGAATTTCTCATTCCTTGGTGCAAACAATTTATACCTTTATAGAGGGTGGTGTGGGGCTTCCCTGGTGGCTCAGTGGTAAAGAATCCACCTGCTAACACAGGAGCCATAGGTTCGATCCCTGTGTCGGGAAGATCTCCTGGAGAAGAAAATGGCAACCCATTCCAGTATTCTTGCCTGGGAAATCCCATGGACAGAGCAGCCTAGTCCATGGGGTTGCAAGAGTCAGATACAACTTAGCGACTAAACAATAGCAACAACAACAAAAACAAGAGCCTGGTACATAATCAAATCAAACTCATCACATGTTGACTTTTAAAAAAGTCAAAGATTCTAGATTTAACACCCATTGTCTGGGGTTCTCTGCTCTAGAATCTCTTTCATTTCCTGCCCCAGGGCCTCTTGTTGCTTGTGTGCCCTCTTTTCCTTCCATTCCCAAACCATTCTCCCCACCCAGGTCTAGAGATCTTCACATATTCTTCATTTGGTTGGTCACTGCCTCTTCTCTCGGCCTGAATCCTAGGGATCAAGTAAATAGAAGTCCTAAAGTACTGTTTGCCTAGGGCCTAGAGTCTAGCATACATACTGAAGAGTGATTTGCTTAGAGGGTGTGCCCCTTCACCTTTATAAAATAATATATACTGTTTTCTAAAATGCTTTTTACCAATTTATACTCTCAAAAGGAGTGTTCGAAAGTTTTCTTTGCACCACACCTTTGTCAACATTTATCATATCCCGGAATTTTATTTGTACTTCTCCAAATCTTTTTTTTTAAAACCAAAACCAATAAAAACACACACATCAAAAACACCTCTCTTTCTCAATTATGGAAAATAAGAGCAATTTAGGGCAACTCCCATGTACAACTGCTCTGCTTTCATAAAAACACTGTGGATGATGAACTGAAAAGGCAAGTAATGAAAAGCAAACCCACACATGGTAACATAAGAGTCCCAGCAAAGCAATCCTGGGATTTGGAAAGCCAAATAAAATGGTGTGAATCCATATAAACCATAGCTAAAGTCACCTGTTGCAAATTAAAAGCCCAACTAGAGGTTAAAAGCATCTGCCTCCAATGCGGGAGACCCGGGTTCGATCCCTGGGTCGGGAAGATCCCCTGGAGAAGGAAACGGTAACCCACTCCAGTATTCTTGCCTGGAGAATCCCATGGACGGAGAAGCCTGGTAGGCTACAGTCCACGGGGTCACAAAGAGTCGGATACGACTGAGCGAAGGAATGGAACGGAACCACACCAAAACAGAGTTGTCTTGAACTCTACTACTGTCTTCTTGGAGTAGCTGATTTCAAATACCAGCCTTTTAAAGAAAATTTGCAAGAAGGTAGAATTACAGTCGGTTAATTTCAGTATCTACACACAGCACTTACCTTCTGAAGTCCCTCTACAGTGGCAGGCAGGCCAATTAAGTCTGCAGCTGACTTGACATTGGCTTTGAGGTGGTTTACTGCAGAAGTCAGCAGAGAAATCTGAAAGGAAGTGAGTAATAAATAATGAAAACAGAATCTGTAGAACAAATGATTGCTTCACACACACAGAAGTTGATGAGGATTGTCAAGGCACCTTTGGATGCCACATGATTCTGCAATCCAGACATTCTGCCCCATCAGCTCACAGAAACAGAGGAAATCTGTGGAGTACTTTGGATAGACCTGAGGTATGGTAGGCAGCAATAATATCCCTTCTCTCCTGGCCAGGCCAAAGAAGGAAAGGCAGGTATTATTCTTTACCCCACTCTTGGAAGCTACAAGATCCAAAAATCTTAAATTACCCAAAAGATGCAGTGATTATAATACAACCCTTAAACAACTGCACAGGAAGAAAGCTAATGATCAAGGACCTCTGAAAGATTTCATTTTGATAAAAAATACCACCTCAGTTACTTACTGAACTTTTGTTCCTACCCAAGTGGGAACATATATTATAAAGTAAAAGCCCATCATCACAAAATATAGTCGACAGGAACTGAACCTGACAACTTGAATGGCACTTTCAACTACTTGGGGATTTAGTTTTGGTTTAACAATGTGATTAATATTTCAAGCTCAATTGCTCAACCAAAGCACTACTTTGGACCCTGAAGGGGCTCAATAAATACCCACTAACTTGCTGGCTGACTGACAGACTGAATGTATTAAAATAGGAGTTGAATCAAAATAAAATGTATCTTCCTTCTGCGATTTAGGGATAAAATTCTAAATAGCTGCACTTCTCTCTTGAATGAGGACTGGGGGAACCTGTGTAATATGCCATTTCAGGTTGCAGAGATCATACTCCAACAACTGCAATGTGGCTGAAGATGCAATTCCACACTGCTTTCCTGTCACAAATTCGAGGATGACGACACAGACCTACCAATAGCAATTATATTCAGAGTGGCCTCACAGAGTAATCAAGCAAGGTTCTGGGCACTTGTGACATGCCTAACCCTGTGGTAGGCGTAAACCTGACCCCTTATTCTTTTCTTCAACACACATCTTGCACCTTCTCTGTGCCCAACACTGCGGAGAAAGCAGCAAACAAGACCATGAGGTTTTGCTCTCATGGAGCTTACATCCTGGTAGAAAGGTAATAGAAGAACACAGAAAAAAAGTATTAGATAATAACAATTACTATGTAAAGTATTTAAAGAGAGCTTCTGCAGTGAGCAGCAGCATGTTCTGAACAAGGGAGTGCAGTGGGGCGCCCTGGAACTTTTCTCCCTCTTTCCTTTTAGGAGGGATATGTTCAGGGGTGTCATACCATTTTCCTTTCATTCATCCTCTCATTCATTCGTGTGTGCTGAGTCACAGTCATGTTCAACTATTTGTGACCCCATGGACTGCAGCCTGCCAGGCTCCTCTGTCCATGGGATTTTCTAGCCAAGAATGTTGGAGCAGGTTGCCATTTCCTACTCCAGGGGATCTTCCTGCCCTAGGGATCAAACCTGGATCTCCTCTGCTTTCTGCACTATCAGGTGGATTATTTACTGAGTCACCAGGGAAGCCTTCTCATTCGTTCATTCCTGCAACAAATATTTATCGAGCCCTATTTTATTCCAGTGGTGAACAACACAGATGTCAGTGATCATTGGTGTTTACATTTTAGTGCAAAGAGACACAGAATTTCACATAAGAAAAATATTTAGATAGTGGGATGCATTAGAGGAAAATTAAAATAAGGTGATTTGATGAATGACTGGGTAGCTACTTCAGACTGCACTATCAGAGAAGGCCTCTATTAGAAGATGAAATTTAAGATGAGATCCAAATAATAAGGAATTAACCAGACAGATCAAAAGAAGTACATTTCAGGCCAGAGGGAACTGCTAGGTTCCGGTGCGGGGAAGAGCTTGGCATGTTTGGAGGATAGAAAGAAGGCCTGGGGGCAGGAGCAAAAAATGAGTGAGAAAAGGAGGGGGAGAGGGGACGGGAAGAAAGGGGAGGACGGAGAGGCAGAGGTGGGGGAGGGGGATGGAGATGAAGGTATTAAAGAAACGAGTACTGAATGTGATACCAAATAAAGTCTGAGAAAAGAATATCACTGCGGGCTGAAAGGGACAAGCTGCACTGAAGCAGGACTCAAATCAGACTCTGCCAGAGAAGTAAGAGTTTTATATATAGAACTAATCAGCTTTCCTTTCTAGGTTAGAAGGGTGAGTGTGGTATCAATGAGTAGGTAGGAAGCAACAGCAAGAATACTCTTCCTTCACAGCATTTCTCAAAGTGACAATGATTTATTTATGTGTGTGATTTTAAATTAAGGTTTCTCTCCTCCACTAGACTGTAAGCTCCATGTCATCAAGGACCACCTCTTTTTTATTTTCCATAACACACCTGGCACAAAGATAGGCATTCAGTAAGTATCTACTAGATGAATGAATGGCTAAGAATGAGCACTCTGTGGCTGAGATGGACACTGAGAAGGTGAGTCTGAGCAGAGCAGAGGGCGGAGGTTAGGAAGTAGAGATAATATTACATAAGTGTGAACTAATTTTCCTCACTGGGAGTATGGTATAACAACAACCATCTCATAGGGATGTGTGACAGTTTTAAAATATGTCCACAAATTCTTTGATGGTCCTTCCTTCAAGAGGTAGACACTAACTCCCTTCCCCTTGAGTGTGGCCTGCACTTGTGACTCATGTTTGGTCCACAGAATAAAGTGCAAGTGACAACGGGCAACTTTGGAAACTAGGTCATAAGAAAGCAGGAAGTCTTCCTTTTTGTTCTCTCTTAGACCACTTGCTCTGGACAAGCCAGCTGCCATGTTGTAAGAACACCCAAGCAGCCCCATGGAGAAGCCATGATGGGACAAAATGAGAACTCCTGCCAACAGCCCTGTGACTGAGGATCCTTCAGTGCCAGTCAAGCCTTTGGATGATGCAGCCTTGATACTATATTTTAGCTGCAACCTGAGATCCTCGCCAGAGCAACGCAACTAAGCGGCTTCCAAATTTCTGACCCAGAAAAACTGTGAGATGATAAATGTGTGTTGTTTTAAGTCATCAAGTTTTGGGACAAATGTAACACATCAACAGATAACTAATATAGACTATGAGGATTAAATGAGATAACTAGAACTCTTAGCATAGTAACTGATACAAACAAAATACCAAATAAATGTTAGCTCTTTAATAACGAAATTTAATAAGCACTTAAACATGGAATTCTCCATAAGTCCCCCAAAATATTCAGACAAATCATCAACATTCCAACTCTATCCATTTAAAAATAAAATGAGTGAGAAACCTCAGACCCAGAGAGATACTTGCAGCAAACCACAAACTCTTAAGAACAGCAATTACATCAAGAAGGTTTTAACCATGCCTTTAAAAAGGTATGAATATTGAGATCTGAAAAGCACATAAGCAAACAGGTATTCTCATGCATTGTTAATAGAAATGTAAATTGGAGACACTTGTTAGATGGTTATCTAGCAGTATCTGTCACAACTTCAAATGTTTATACCCTTTAATCCAGCAACTTCATTTCTAGAAATATCTATCCTAGAGGTTACTTGCTTAATCAAAAAGAAGAAAATACCTAGGAATAAATTTAACTAAGGAGGTAAAGGACTTGTACTTGGAAAACTATCAGACACTACTAAAAGAAACAGAAAATGACACAAACAGATGGAAACATATATTGTGTTCATGGATTAGGAAAAAAATCATTGTTAAAATGACAGTACTACCCAAGGCAATCTATAGATTCAATGCAATCTGTATCAAAATACCAATGGCATTTTTCACAGAACTAGAACAAATAATTTTATATGGAAACACAAAAGACCTCAAAAAGTCAAAACAATCTTGAGAAAGAAGATCAAAACTACAGGCATCATGCTCCCTGATTTCAAACTATACTATAAAGTTACAGTAATAAAACAGTATGGGACTGGAACAAAAACAGACACATAGATCAGTGGCCAAGAAACGAACCCACACTTATATGGGCAATTAATCTACAGAAAAATACTGCAAGACTATTCAATGGGGAAAAGATAGGCTCTTCCATAAATGGTGTTGGGAAAACTAGACAGCTACATGCAAAAGAACTGAACTGGACTACTCTTACACCATGCACAAAAAAGATCTGAAACCGTAAAACTTCTACAAGAAAACATAGGCAGTAAGCTCTTTGACACTGGTCTAAGTAATATTTTTTTGAATCTATCTCCTTAGGCAAGAGAAACAAAAGCAAAAACAAATGGGACTTCAAACTAAAATGCTTTTACACACTGAAGGAAACTATCAACCAAATGAAAAGGGATTCTACTGAATGGGAGAAGTTATCTGCAAACAATATATCTGACAAGGAGTTAATACCCAAAACATACCAAGAGCTCATACAATTCAACACCTAAAAAAAAAAAAACCCGATTAAAAAATGGGCAGAAGATCTGAACAGATTTTTTTCCAGTGAAGATAGGCACATGGAAAGATGTTCAACATCACTGATCATCAGGGAAAAAGCAAATGAAAACCACATGAGATACTGCCTCACACCTGCCAGAATGGATACTGTCAAAAAGACAACAGATAACAAGTACTGGAGAAGACGTGGAGAAAAGGGAACCTTCCTGTAGTGCTAATGGGAATGTAAACTGGTGCAGCTACTATGGAAAACAGTATGGAGATTCCTCAAAAAATAAAAAACAGAACTACCATATCATCCAGCAGTTTCATTCCTGGGTACTTATCTGAAGAAAATGAAAACATTAGAAAAGATGTATGTTTCAAACACTCTCTGAAACAGTTCTTATGCAAACATAAAGTTGAGACGCACTATCAAAAATAGCAGTCAGAGAGTACCCTAATAAGTTTCAAATCACTGTATAAAGTGATAAAAAAATGACTATGCATGAAATGGCTTTAGCTTAAATAAAAGTTCCTGCTTTAAATCAGGAAATTGATTTTTTAAAAATTAAATCAGTTCACACCAAAAAGAGAGAAAAAAAGAAATATGCACCTCCATGTTCCCTGTAGCATTATTTACAACAGAAAAGATATCAAGTGCCCATCACAGATGAATGGATTAAGAAGTTGTGGTCTGTACTACACACACACACACACACACACACAAAGGAATATTACTCAGCCATAGAAAAGAATAAAATCTTGTCATTTGTGACAATACAGATGAACCGAAAGGACATTATGCTATGTGAAATAAATCAGACAGAGAAGACAAACGCTGTAGGAAATCACTTATATGTGGAATCTAAAGAACAAATGAACAAACAAAAAAACAGAAACAGATACAGGGGACAAACAGGTGTATGCCAGAGGGAGGGGTGTGGGGGAAGGAAAGAACTAAGTGAGGGAGATAAACAGGTACAAACTGTCAGCTGCAAAATAAATGAGTTACAGGCATGAAACGGCAGCGTGGGGAAGGCAGTCAATAACTATGTAATATCTTTGTATGGTGACATAAGTAACACTGGTGATCACTTTGAAATGAAAATAAATATCACATCATTTATTGTGTAACAGAAACTAACTCTGTTACACGTCAATTATACTTCAAAAACAAAGTCATAAAAAGAGACCAAATTTGTGGTTGGTTACCATAAGTGGGGGGTGGAGATGGTGTGGTGGTGGTGAGGGGAGGGAAATTTAGAGGAAGAGAGTCAAAACATACAAACCTCTTGTTATAAGATAAATAAGTACTAGAGGTGTAATGTACAACATGATGAAGATAATTAACACTGTTGTATGTTATACATGAAAGTTGTTAAAATGGTAAATCCTAAGAGTTCTCATCACAAGGAGAAATATTTTTTTCTACTCCTTTAATTTTATGATGGATGCTCAGTAAACATACTGTGATAATCATTTTATGATGTAAATCAAATGCTGTACACCTTCAACTTATACAGTGCTTAGTGTTAATTATATCTCAATAAAACTTGAAGAAAAGGTAAATTTAAAAAAAGATTATGCTCACAAGCATAAAGATGTATGCTCGAGACTTTTCACTGGTTTCTTATTTGTAAGAGCAAAACACTAGAAAACAATCTAAATGTCTCTCATTAAGGATATAGATATATTGAGTAAACAGAGAAAGCTGTAGAATATATACCTAATGACTCCATTTATAAAGTCACACATACGTGTGCACGTGTATACAATAACCTATAAGCTAATTCATATTAAAAGCTATTACGATTTTGTAAATGCATATAAAGTGAACTGTAAAAATGTAGCCCAGACTATTTACAACAATTATGGGGACAGGGAATGTGTGTATCTGTGTATGATGGGGGCACATACAGAGATGGCAGTGAAGAATTTTCTGAAGAGTTCTATGTGTATCTTACTATTAAATCTTATATAAGAATATGTTCACATATTACTCGTGAAATTTTAAAGACAAAAGATGGGAAGGAAATAGACACATAGGAAAAACACATCACAAAGCTTTGGGAGGTGCATGACAGATTTCCTTGGCTGGCCCTTTCCCAGCCCTTTCCCCATGCCCTCCACTGGGCCTTCCAAGACTATCTTACATGCTCAACTCTAAGTACTGGGAAGGGGTCTCTCCCACGTCTGTTTTATTCAATGCCCCAGTTTTACTCAATGTCTGTTTTATTCAATGTACACAACTGGCTCTATACCAACTTGACGAGCAAGGATATGATTATTCCAAATACCGTATCAATCGTGTGGTTACCTTTTTCCCACCTGAGGGAACAACTCCTTTCACTGACAAACTGGCCAGATTTTAAACAGACAACAAGCTGTGTTCTGAGTGAAGTGATCTGGGTAGAGCTACTCTCCCAGGTACTGCACTATCCTGATCACAAGTATCTGGATAATGGTCATGGCCTCACAAACGGCCAGTGTGGCTAACTGGCAGCTACCACTTCACCAAAACCAGAGGAACAGCTGAAAGCCAAGGCAATAAAAGATGAGGAGCTGTCCACTTCTCCCCATGCCCCAAGTGCTCTAGGCCTGGGCTATCAGCTGACTCACAGAAAGAGTATGCTCTGGAGAGCTGACCGTTCATTTTCCTCTAAGTGTTCTCTCAGAGGCCCATTCAAGTCCTCTTAAGTGTTAGAGGACTTACAGGACTTTGTACTCACTTATATGACCTGCATCACACACTGGTCACCAGGATTCAGCTACAGTCCCAGAAATCGCAAAGCTGGATTCTGTTTTTCAGCATTCCTCTCCTGGGTGGAATAATGCCCACATCTGTGGAAAACTACTGCAAAGCTACATGTGTAACTAGAATGAAAGGCAAGGGACACTCTCCCATTACTGATATCAGAGGCTGCTTAGGTCTCTGACACATTCTAGAATGTTAGGTTGGATTTGAGCATTATAAAACTTATCTCTAACATCACACAATGCAATTCAAAGAGTCTAAAAAGTTGAATTAAATGCAAACCATTAAATACAAACTACATTCCAGCCAAAAGATGAGTCATGACTTTCATGGATATTACATGACTTTTCATTAGCGAAATTTAAAATAGCTACTGTAGACCATTTACTTATTAGACCATTTTATTCTATAAAGTCTGAAATGTTGCTTGTTTGCTTTGGGGTTAAAATTAAGTGCTCTTTAAATAGTAAGTACAAAAGTTACTAAAACAGATAATCATCGACTATAAGCCCTGATACAGACTTGACTTCACATTATTTCAGCTTTATCTACTAAGCACCTACTGCTGCATCCTTTAGAGGCTATAAAGATGGAAGGTAGAATAGAAAACTGGAAAGAAAATAGGTTTCTACAACTTGAATATTTTGTTAGCACTGATACACAGCAGCTGATCTTGGGTAAACCTCTTAACCTCAGTGAGCCTTGGTTTTCTTATCTGTAAAATGGAGACAGTACCTCCCACTTCATAGAGCTACAGAAGCAAAACAGGATATCTCGTAAGTCATCTAATAGGGACCTGCATAAAGAAGGAATTTAATGGGTGGCAGTTACCATCTTACGTGCCATCATCATTACTGTGATCAAAGCTCAGACGGAGAAGGCAATGGCACCCCACTCCAGTACTCTTGCCTGGAGAATCCCAGGGACTCTGGGGGAGCCTGGTGGGCTGCCGTCTATGGGGTCA
Source organism: Moschus berezovskii (assembly GCF_049115385.1). Lineage (NCBI taxonomy): Eukaryota > Metazoa > Chordata > Mammalia > Artiodactyla > Moschidae > Moschus > Moschus berezovskii. Next base: position 21,287,299 of record NC_142463.1, read on the forward strand.
CACAGAGTCGGACACGACTGAAGCGACTTAGTAGCAGCAGCAGCAAAGCTCAGAACACAATGGACAACCTGCTGGTATAATTAGATGCCTCAGAACTGCAAAAGAACCCACAGATTGCCCCAGAGAGAGACGCTAATTATTTCTCAGTGCTTCATGCTGGTTTACTTTCACTTGTACTCTCTAGCCAAATTGCTCATTTGTTCTGTGAATACAAGCAAGGCCAGAGTCTATATCCTATATTTCTTGTAAAAAAGGAGTGAATCTCTGATTTTCCCTTATTACCGAGTCCAAGGCTAAATGATAACTAGTCAATAGTAGGTGCTCTAACCCATCAATTATTTCATGATACTTATAAAAATGAAAGAGAACTAAATAAAAAAATATCGTAAGGCAGCATTATATTAAGGCAAGTGATTGTTTTCAGAAAGTTTTATTTCAGTCACACCCAGGTGGCGCTAGTGGTAAAGAATTCAAGTGCCAATACAGGAGATATAGGAGACAAGGTTTCAATCCTTGGGTAGGGAAGACCCCCTGGAGAAAGAAATGGCAACCCATTCAGTATTCTTGCCAGGGAAATCCCATTTTCAGAGGAGCCTGGTGGGCTACAGTCCATGGGGTCACAAAGAGTTGGATGTGACCAAGTGTGTGGATGCACGGGTGCACACATACACATGCATGTGTTTATCGCGTAATTATGGAAAATATTTCTTACTGTAGGTTCCAGGAAAAGTCTAAAAGCCACTGCCCTAGGCCATTGATTTCTGGTCACAAATGCTGGCCTGTGCCACTCCCAAACTACTGTTGAAAGGAGCTGCTGCTGCTGCTAAGTCACTTCAGTCAGGTCCGACTCTGTGTGACCCCATAGACGGAAGCCCACCAGGCTCCCCCATCCCTGGGATTCTCCAGGCAAGAACACTGGAGTGGGTTGCCATTTCCTTCTCCAATGTGTGAAAGTGAAAAGTGAAAGTGAAGTCGCTCAGTCGTGTCCGACCCTTAGCGACCCCACGGACTGCAGCCTACCAGGCTCCTCCATCCATGGGATTTTCTAGGCAAGAGTACTGGAGTGGCTTGCCATTGCCTTCTCTGGCTGAAAGGTGCAGGTAGCTTCAAAAACATTGGCAGGCACTTTATTCTAGCACAGTGCTCTCTGCCCTGACTGATTCTGAACTTTGTGACTCCACTCTGAAGAACAGAATATCCTCTTAGCCACAACAGGAATGACAAAGCTATTTTTAAGGACTCTGTGGGTGGACCATTCACTTGGCACTTGAGTTTTCTTTAAAGTCAATGTGTGTCTTTCTTAACTAAAGCACACAAACTGAGAACAAGAGCTAGAGCCACCAAGTTGCAGCTGCAGCACCTTATTCATATAAGATGCTCCATCAACATCCTCTGAATACCCCCCTTTCCCTCTGTCAGTCTCTCTTTCAGAATCAATGTGAGATCTGGCCAATTTAGGGACTGGAAAAGTTTTGGCTCTAAGCCTACTTGCCTGGTCAAGGTATTTAACCAACTCTGCCATTTCCTCTAATGCTACTCTAGAATAATAATTATCATTAGCTGCTGATAAGTTTCCAGTGCGACATACAGTACTACACCCCAAGCCCGTCTGTAAGTTCTTAAAAGAGTTAGACCTGAATTGCAACTCAGTATCTTATTGTGATCTTGAGCAAATTACTCAAATTCTATTAAGCAAAATAAGCTCTCACTATCTAATAAAAATCAGTTATCCAATTTTCTTGGGGGGGGTTAGACGATACATTCTTAAATTTAATATCTACACTGCTCTTTAGGAAAAACTGATTCATGAATTTCTAACTCCTTCTAAGCTGTTCTACTTGGTAAAACTCTGCTCCTCTGTAGAAAGGGTTAACATTTTAAATATTTGGCAAATGCATACTATTATCTATTTTAACTGACTTTAATGTATTGGGATCATAGTATGCAAAGCACCATTTCAAAAAGTAAAACAATCTGAAGTGAATTCCCTATACTTACTGATACATAGTAGAGAGACAAAATGAAATATTCACAGCTTATACAGAAAGACAATCACACTTTTACTACCTGCTTATTCATTTCTGTGATGTTTATCCAGACTTTGTTCAACCCAAGCTCTCCAGATTCAATCTTTTCAAGCTGTTTTTGTTTGCTGAGTAGTTCTTCATTAAGTTTGGGAATTTCTTGGAATGAGCTTTTCTGATTAGATTCCACTAAAAGCAAACATAAAAACAATCATAAGTAGCCATAAAGTTCCCTCATGGTTCCAAGATGAAAAAATGATCATAGAGCAGGAAAGAAGACAGATTAATGAAAGTTAATTCTGGGAGGATAATGACAAATCTTATTTATCAATTCCACTGTTCTTTTTACTTCTGTAAATGTGTATCTTGAACACTAAAGATTCATTTAACTGGGGCTATCTCACTACTGGCAGTACAACTTTTTTAAAGCCAGGTGGCTAAAAATGATAACAAACAACATCAGCAGAAAGAGTTAGACTTGAATTGCAACTCAGTAACTTACTGTGATCTTGAGCAAATTATTCAAATTCTTTGAGCTCACTTTCTTCATGTGTAATACAGTGAGAATTCTAACCATCCTGTGAAAATATTTTAAGTGAAAGAAGGGCTGTAAAGCACTAAACACAGCTGGTCAGGCATACAATAAGTGATAAATAAATGTTAAGTATTGACCTGCTCAATTAAGAAACTTTCTGATTGATCAACCAAGATTTATAAACTTTACTCCATTAATGCTCAAGGTGACAGCCTAAGTTATATCTCTAAATGTTTAAATTTATTTTTTCTACCCCAAATTGGTCAAATGCAAGATAGATTCTTAGTATCTTTCAAATGCTGCTTTGACAACTAAGATTTTAAATCTTTTTCATAAACAGCAAACAGTGCTTTCTTAAATCTTAAATCAACCCAAAAGCTCAAAGTGAGATAGAAGATAAAGAAAAATGTTAGGTGAATTGGCCTTTCTTTTGAGAAACAGCATCTTCTGGATGGTTTCAAGATTTGCCAGCCTGAAGGCAGAGGCCTGAAAAGAGTGCTTTCTCTTCATTCTTTAGAGTATTCTTTTTCGTGGAAAATAAAATATTGATAATGGCTGGTCCTCCAGAATAAAACCTGTCTTTCTTTCAAACCCACAGACTGCCTGATTAGTTATCATGTGCTCTTTTTAAAATAAAAAACTGGCATAAAGGGACAGATATAAAACTATTTACTAAAATCTTAAGTTCTCAAACTTTTTTTGTTTCTGTAGGTTGGCATCAAGAATACACCTGGCACACTTCAGGCACTCACTAAGTATCAATGACTGAATAAATCTGGCCTTTGCTTACCTCTCAACCACATTTCTCATCACTTTAGCTACACTTCAGTCTACTTTCCAGCCAAGTTGATTTTCCTGACACACCAACCTCTTTAAGCCTCAGTGACTGCAAACACTATCCTCTCTGCCTAGTTGACTTTTGCCCTTTCATTTCCTCCACCTTAGCCTAGTTGATTTCTTTCAAGATTCGGCACAGATAGCTGGCCCCCACCTGAGCCCACTGGTACTTCTTTACAACTCCAAACTCGACTGAGCACTGAACATGCTGTGCTGTAATTATTTACTCATCTGTCTCCTCCATCAGACTGAAGATAGCTGCCCGAGGGCAGGGATCAGGTCTTATTTGGTCATGTTTTCCCAAGGACCAGCACAGTCCCAGGTACACAGAAGCATTTAAATGCTTGTCCAGCGAAATTATTATAGGGTATAAAATGGAGTTAATAGTATCCTAATTAAGTTAAACAAGGCAAACTCAACAAATAAATTCAACAACAAAAAGTCCCCACAAAAATCAGGGGATGGTGGTGGTATCCTCACTGTAAACAAACCCACTATCTGAAAATTCAGAATTATTAAAAGAAATTAGACATTTTTATTCACTTTTCAAAAATATGTGGAGTCCTTTATAAATAGTAGGAATACATTCATTGCAGGAATTGCAATTGCAAGAATACATTCATCTCAGGTAGTAGGAATATTTTATCAGTCAGTTTAAATTAACGTAGCACTTAGCACCCAACTGAATTTTGAATTCAGTTAGGTTATAAAGAAAAGTTTATCCCACACATATCTGCCATTCTCACATGGTAAAACATTCCAAGGCTGGGGAAGTCTCTCTCTTTCCTATGCAATCTATATGAATTAAGTAGAAGAGGAAGTAAGATAAACACATAAGTAACTTGGATTAAAATTATTAACTAATAAACATAAATCTGACAAGCCCTGCAAACAGTTTAAATCCTGAGGACTGTGTGAGCCAAGAAGGGATTATATTCATTATCTGATTTGGGGATTTTTAGGAGAGAGAAGACAAGTAAAGGCAATCTGATTACATACATGGAATGAAATACTGTAAACAAACTTACAATTAAGTTTAATCATAAAAAAATACGATTACTAATTCATGTTCTTTAAACATGGAAGCAACTCATTTAAAATTTAGTACAATCCTACTCAAAAGAACTTAGTTAGCTCTTTTCCTGATCTTTAAGAAGAGGAAATGAAGATTTCTGCACATGCCCTTTAGATACAACACATAATGCCAATAGTAATATTTTATATTTGTGCGTCTTTACAGTTTACAAGATACTTTTATGTAATTACTCATCTTGTAATTGAGCCCCTACTATGTGCCTAGCCATGTACCTGGCACTAGCGCATACAAAAGAACCTGAAATTCTCAGTCTGGTGGGGAACAAGGCATCAGCCCAGAATTACTACAGAGTGTGACAGACGTTATGACACAGGAATGCCCAAAGTGCTTTTGTAGCACAAATTTATCTTTATGTTTTCTGATTCTAGAAAGTTTGGAAAGGAAAGTGCTAGAAAGGACCAGCACTCTCCCTAGAACTCTTCAGCTGTCACAGATGCTTATATCCTAGTGCTCTTATTAGCATAAGACCATTTTCAAGTTCTGCATGAAATGACCAAACTGCTACTCTTCTGCATGACCAGAAACAGACATGTTTGACTTATCAATACTGTCATTCTCTTCCAAATTCTTTCCCCTCCGTCTAGCTTGGAGTGATAGAGTGGAATGGCTGGGAATAGAATCTTCCTTAGAATAACTGTGGAGGTCTTCTGGAGTACCTGGTTCTAGAAAAAGAAAACTGAGTGAAGAGTTTCAAGGCCAGGCAGCACTTTTAGCTTAAGGATCAAATTACTCGTTGGCCTCAAGGAAAAAATACCTAGCCTATCTGCTCTGCTTTGTGCTCCAGATATCTCAGCAATCCTGCCTCCTTTCCTCACAAGTGTCTTGGAAGGTAATGAAATAAATGACAAGGTGCTCTGAATTTTTAAAAAAGGTATTTAAGCCAGACCAGCAGGTAGTCTTATTTCCACTATCCTCTTGAAAAACAAGAAATAAACTTATTGAAATATATTTAAAGTAGCAACATAATTCAAAGAAAGATTATATTAAGTTTAACAAGATTAACATCATTTAGCTAAGAGAATGGTTTTCCCATAAAGCCTCTTGCCAAGTGGTCCACTAAGGTTCACCCTATAGACTGACTTATATAGCCCCAGGCCCCATGTCTATTCTCTCTCAGGAAGTTCTGCTTTAGATAGTATAGGTGCTAGCGTACCTATTGCAGCAAACCAAAGCCCGCAGAGCAGCTGGACTGACAATTCCAAACCTGCTTCATTCAGCTGGCTGACAAGTCCAGCCAGGGACCCAGGGGAATGCTGCTCAGTGGTAGAAAGCAGGTCTTACAGTCCAGGGCACAACTCCTGGCATCTCCTGAACAGAGTATTTCCAGGAATTGGTATTAACGAGTGCTCAAAACATATTCGTTGCCTGATCGATTGTTAGGTCTATTGTATGTACACACTTCAAACATGACTTTCTAAACAAAGAAATTTCCTGAGAATGACAAGCTCAGCTAAGGTACACAGTACACTGGTGTCCTGAAAACACAGGCACAGAGCAGTCAGAGAAATAAATCCCTGGAAGGCAGAATTGAGCAATGTTTTGAAATGCATAAATAAATAATTGCTTTAGGTGACCCAAAGAGTCAGACGTGACTTAGTGACTGAACAACAACAACAAATATGTGACCCAAACAAGCTGCAGTACAAACGTAGGAGGCCCAACTAGTTACGGAGAGATGCTGGCATAGACAGGTGTCGTCAGTGGCTATTTATAGTAAAACACTGCTTCTCAGATCCTCCTTTCCAAGTTATGATTATTACTTACCAAGAAAAACACCATGTAATACTGCTAAGTACAAAACTAAGGAGGGAAAATAACTAGAATACAAAGCTCATCCTTTCTTACACTGTACTCTGCCCCACCAATTTAAAACACAGAAATCAGGATGATCCTGGCAGAGAATTGTGGCCTATCCAATCTCATTTCCTGAATCAGAGGCTCAGAAGAAAACTAAAGGTAATACTTCAATATATTTTTTTTTAAGCAACATCACTAGGAACGTCATTAATACACTGGATTAGCTGTCCCTAGGTTAGGTTTGGAACTTAACTAACTGCAGGCAACAAAGAGATCACCTAGGGCTTACTCCTAGGAAGTAAGAAAACAACTCTAATTCTAGTTCTAGGGACAGATTTCTTTATGACTTTGAGAAAGCCTAGTGGTCAGTTTGCTGGAATGTTAAAGCTGCTAAAGTTAGGGTATTTGTGATTTTGTGATTAACCTGAAACTGGCTCCTTAGCCTAGAAATTAAAAAAAAAAAAATTTTATTACTTATAATAAAATTCAGGTTGTAATTACAGCTATGCATTATTTGTTAGTTAAAGACCAAGTAAAGTATATTTTGGGTATAACTTTCTTTCCTTTTTTTGTAATTTGCCGTTGTTTTAAGATTTTATTAGCTTAGAAAATTTACCCTTGTAACCTAGAACCAAAGATCTCAGTGTTGCTAAAGAAAGATCTTTAGGCTAAAATGGGTTGAAGCTACCATGTAAGCACATCTCTCAGAAAAAGGATGTTGGATGCACAAAATACAACTTAACAATTTAGAATATATAAAACTCTTCAACTTCAAAAGTTTCTTAAGAGACACTGACTCATGAGACAAATATTTGTGACTCAGCACACAGTAAGCACGCCATACAGGCTGGGTATTATTATTACTGCTCAGTACTATGCTTCTCTAGGTTTTTCTTAAGGAGGATATTGTCTGATAGACACGCCCACATTCTTTCTCAAACAGCCCTGTGAAGAGGAAGGAAATAGCCTAGTGTTGCTACTACCACTTTACAGTTGGGAAACATGAAGTGGCAACAGGTGGAAATTAACCAAGGTTCTAGAACCTTGGATCTCGATCCTTCCCTTCTATGCTATAAACACTGACTGCAATGCCATTATTTCAGATGCTATTTGTCCCAATGGTGCATAAGTGCTGTGTTTTGTTTGTGCATTTAAAAATAAATGTTATTGCATTCAAGCCGACAGCTAAGAAAGAGTTGAAAAAATGCTGAAAGGAACATGTAATTGCTTCATCAGAGTGAGCAAAAATCTTAATTCAGTGTGGTTCACTTTGTCCTAGAACCTGGCAAAGAGTCCAAAATTATACTCTGAAAAGGGGGACCACTTACTTGTTCGGAACTTCTCCTTGAGGGAATCCAGATCCTCCTTCAGAGCGACTTGCATCCAAACCAGGCCAACGCAGGCCACGACACAGGCGGCAAGGATGACAAACGCACAGAGGGGATAACAGATCCTGCAGCATCGTAAATAGTCTCCCCTGATCGGAAGAACAAATGCAACCAGGAGCATGAAAGGGATTATGAATACAGTTTGATTCCAAATAGCACATGTGTGGGCATGCAATTAGCATCTCTAATGAATAACCAACCCATTTACCAGGGAACATAGGGTAACACACTTAAATCTGATCAGCAGGTTGAATATGTCAAGATAATATGACCCAGGAAGAGTTCATCTACTGGGGACAAACTTCTCATGAAATGAGGGAGTTTTTGAGTTACAGGAAGCAGCTGTGGGCACTGCAGCTCACTGCCATCATCATCAATGCAGGTCTTTGGAAACTGACTCAGGTTGCTGCTGCTGCTGCTGCTGCTGCTAAGTCACTTCAGTCGTGTCCGACTCTGTGTGACCCCATAGACGGAAGCCCAACAGGCTCCCCCGTCCCTGGGATTCTCCAGGCAAGAACACTGGAGTGGGTTGCCATTTCCTTCTCCAATGTGTGAAAGTGAAAAGTGAAGTCGCTCAGTCGTGTCCGACCCTTAGCGACCCCATGGACTGCAGCCTACCAGGCTTCTCCATCCATGGGATTTTCTAGGCAAGAGTACTGGAGTGGCTTGCCATTGCCTTCTCCGTGACTCAGGTTAGGGAAGTGTAAAGATCAGAGTTTTCTATGCCATTTATTCCTGTATTGTAATTCACTTATCTATCTAGTTCTCTCTCTCAAATATATAGTTATTCAAGAGGACCTTGTTTTACTTCACTGAAACTTTATAAACTTTTGATTTAGCTTTACTGAAAATGGAATGAAAAAAACTAGAACGGTAGGTTAAAGTGGACAGCTCATACACTCCAGCTGATTGGTTCAGAAGGAAGGACATAGGAGTTAGATTTCACATCAAACGTCAACCAGCACTCAAGGTCTAAACTAAACCAACAGGGTAACTGTTCCAGTTAACTATTCCACTTCATCAGATCTTCATAGCTGAAGCCCAGGATTGCCCTGAACTACTTCACCTGCCAAAGCTCATTAGAAACCAATCTCTTCCTTTAATATAAAAGGACAAAGACATTCCAAACAAACAAATCTCAAAGGATTTGATCTCTTTTAGCATTCTAAGCTTCAGCCGAGCTCTTGCTTTCACATCCTCAGCAGCATACTCTTTCAATGTGCTCCTTAAGAGAGTCCAAGGGCACTTTAAAGAGTCCCTTCAGCCCCTTCCTACCCTACCCCCAATTCCCAATATCTTTGTGTTTACTAGTGGAGAGCATGGCAATCCGCTCCAGTATTCTTCCCTGAAGAATCCTATGGACAGAGGAGCCTGGCAGGCTACAGTCCATGGAGTCACACAGTCGGAGACGACTGAGTAACACTTCCACTTGTCCTCACTACTGGAGGGTATTACCATCTAAAAGTGGTTTGAAAAAAGCGGCCTCTTCTTTCTGTCTCCCACCCTCCATTTCTCTCAAGGTTCATAGTTTTTACAGAACGTCCTTCATCATATTCCCCCATTACCAGATTCAGACCCATCCACAGTGGGAAAATTAAAAACAAACAAACCCAAACAAACAAATAAAAAACCCTGCAGTCTTAAGGTCCCTGTGTCTCCTAAATTTAACAGGGCCTTGTCTCTCAAATTTCTCTCTCCCTACGTCCCTATTCTTAGCTTCTCTGCTACTCTCACCGGGCTCTTGGCACAATCCCCAAGTCCACACTTCCACCCTAGATTCAGACCTCTTTGTACACTTAGAGACAGAACTCTTAACTTATACTTCATTCAAAACCTGAACTCAACTTCTCCCGAACATTTTTCCTCCCTTGTGCCTTCCAGGGACTATACACTTTTTTCTTCCTAAGAACTCCCGTCTCCTTTCCTTTCAGTCGCCCCCTTGGTAGTGCAAGATGACTTTTCCCATCCCAGCCTCAGCACTTCTTTACTCACTTGACAAAGCGAGAGCGATTTCCAGCTACACCAAATTCCTCTTCCTCCTCTGAGCTGGACTCGGAGTCTGAGTCAGGAGGCTCCGTGCGAAGCAGGCGGTGGCCTGAGCCTTTCTTGGGTTTCTTTCTCCGGCTGTCCCCAGCCAAGCCGATCAATGCATTGAGCTCTTTGCGCTTTTTCATCTTCTTGTGTGGGGTAAGTGGAGCACCCACTCCCGAGCTGCCAGGTTCGTACCCGACGCCCAATTCTCTCCCTGCCTTGGAGCTGCCTTCCAGGGTGAGGAATCCTGGGCCAAAGCCCTCTGGTCACTCCCACCCAGGGGTGGGACTGACCAGATACGCTAGGGGCTGGAGATTGGACTCCAGAGGAAACAGGAACTCAAATGAATGGGGGAAGTCACATAGAGATGGCCAGGGAGCTGGTGATCCAAATGGGTAAAGGCCTATGCATGGAGTGCCAGTTACTTAAGAGGGTACTGGGGAGGGGAGCAACTTTTGTCTCTCAGGATAAAAAGTCAAGTCAAGAATGAGAGATTCTGAACCCTGGTCAGCAGATAGTATTTCTAAGGGTACTCCAGGAGCTGGAGAGGACACACAGATAGGTGTTTCGGACTTCCGGGGCAGGATTTCCAATGGAGAGGAAAACAAGAAACTTGGTTCTTGAATGGGAAGAGGCGGGGAGACGTAAAGCACGACGGTGGGAACGCGCTGGTCCCTCCCTAGATGGTAGCAGGAGGAGGCTCCCAGCCACTATAACCCTGACAGAGAAAATGCCCGAGTCCAAGAAGATCACCGTCCTCCGGTCTCTGTCCTGAGTTTGAAGGGAGTCAGAGGCCAAGGAAAACCCAGAGCCTAGCCTGGAGGATTCGGCCTGAGAGGAGCCAGTCCTGCGCCTGGGAAGACCCCAGCCCTGCTGTCTCGGCCTGGGGGCGCGGTGAGGAGGGGTGACCGCGGCTCAGCCCACCTGAAGCGCTCCCGCCCAGAGTTTGAGGTGTTCCGGTACGGCCGACTCTCGGCAACTCACACGCGCCGCCTCCACTCCAGCCGCGACTCCGGTCCCCGCTCCGGCTGCGGCCGCAGCTGCTCCCGAGTCGCTGGTGGCGGCGGCGGCTGTGGCCGCAGGCTCCAGACCCGGGCCATCGCTTCAGCCCCAGCTCACTTCCCCTTTGGCAGCGGCCGCCGGCGCCGCCTGCCAGTAAGGCGCACTCCCATTGGCCGCCTGTTCGATGACGTCACGCAAGGAGGTAGGGGCGGCGGGGCGTTAAAAGGCGCAGGCTCTGGCGCTGGCAGTCGGTCTGCCCTGTCGAGGAGCCTCCGCCCCCAGGAGGGTGTCAGGGGACCTGTCTCTCACCTGTCCTAGGCCGTGTGTTGTTTCCAGAGGAGCAGGGATGAGCCAGGCAAGGCACCCAGCTGGATGAATTTGCTTGGGAAGTTCATCACCGCATCGGCCCCCAGTTGTGACTAACCCAATTTAGAGGTGCCAGCCCTCTGACTCTCCAGCTGCTTATTAGAAGTTTAGGCGTGTTACAAGTTAATGACCCGGTTGAACACATTCGTTCATTCATTCTGTAAATATTTGTTGATTTAGTCATTGATTACCACGTGTCAGAAAGTTCTACCGCTGAGGATACAGCAATAAACAAAACAAACACTGTCCCTGCCTTCCAGCGTAGGGTTGCCTGATTTAGGGAATAAAAATACAGGACACTTAGGAAAGTTTAAATTTCAGATAAACTACAAATTGTTTTTTTTTTTTTTTTAACGTAAGTGTATCTCATGTAACATCTTCATACTTAAAAGTTATTTTATTTGAAGTTCAATTTTAACTGGACGTCCTGTGTTTTATCTGCCAACCCAGTTCCTGCAGTTTATACTTGAGTGGAAGGAGAACAATAACATGTTACATGTCAGGAGGTGATGAATATTATGGGGAAAAGGGAAACATGATAAAGGGACGGGGAGTGCCTCTGTGATAAGGGGACCTTTGGTTAGAGATTGGGAGGCAGCGAGGCAATGAGTTGTGCAATGACCCCAAGGAAGGAGTGACGTGGAAAACGTGGTGTGGCTGGACCTGAAGAGCCAGCTGCTGCTGCTATGTGGCTTCAGTAGTGTCTGACTCTGTGGGACCCCATAGACGGCAGCCCACCAGGCTCCTCTGTCCACGGGATTCTCCAGGCAAGAATACTGGAGTGGGTTGCCATTTCCTTCTCCAGAGGAGAGCTATAAGAAATGAGGTCAGACACGCATCAGGAGCAGATCTTGTAGGGCTTGAGGGACCACTGTGAGGACTTTGGGAAACCATTGGTGCTTTAAGTTCTGGCTTAGATTTTTTAAAAGATCACTCTAGCTACTGGAAAAGAGAATTAGGAGAGAAAAGGACAAGTAAATACGATGGCAATAGTGGAGATGCTGAGCATTCTGGATGCTTCTTGACCTTAGAGCTAACAATACTTGCTGATGGTCTACAGAGCAGGTGTGTACAAAACAAGGAGTCATAGATGACTCCAGAGTCAGATTGGAACAGCTGGAACAAAGGAATTGCTGTTTACTGAGATAGGAAAGAGCAGATTTGTGGCAAACTTGAGAAACCAATTCAGTACTCAGATGGACTGTTTGGTACATCTATTTGGAATTCTGGGCAGAGATTGGGTCCTGAAATATAAATCTGAGAGTCTCCCATGTAGATAGTATTTAAAGCAAAGTGCTTTGAACTGCTCGGAAAAAAGTCATTTAGAGTAATTTTTTAAATACAATTTTAAAATTTATTTTTGACTGTACTGGGTTTTATGCTGCTATGCAGGCTTTTCTCTAGTTGTGGTGAGTGGGGACTACTCTCTCGTTGTGGGATGCAGGCTTCTCTTGTTGCAAAGCACATGTGCGGGCTTCTGTAGTTGCGGCTCCTGGGCTCCAGAGCACAGGCTCAATAGTTGTTGCACAGGGGCTTAGTTGCTCCGTGGCACATGGGATCTTCCTGGATCGGGGGTTGAACCCATGTTTTCTGCATTGGCGGGCAGATTCTTTACCACTGAGCCACCAGGAAGCCCTAAAGTAATTTTTTATATATTGACACTTCTTACTGTGTCAATCACACTGGCTTTGTCTAGGGATACCCACCCAAAGTCTGGGCCTATTTCTTATTTATCTTTATGTGTCAAGTCCAGAGGTAGAAGATCTGATATATATGTGACACCTATGTAGGTGGGTAGAGTTATATAGAGGTATGAGTGGAGGTTTGGAATCAAGAGATCTGGGATGAAATCATTTAGAATATTTACTAGCTCTGTCAACATGGAAGCTATTTAAATCTGAGCTTCAGTTTTCCTTTCTGCAAAGTGAGGATTAAAGTCTATTTCACAGGACAGACACGTGAGAAGATACTTGTGAAAGTGCTTTTGATGCCCCCCAAACGTGATGCAGTTATTTTGGTTTTTCATTTCCTTTTGTTTCTAGAGCTGTGCTACCCAATATGGTAGTCAGTAGTCACTAGCTACCTATAACAATTTAAATTTACATTTTGCTTAATTAAAAGTTTAAATTAGTTTCCCAGTCTCACTGGCCACTGTGCTCCATAACCATATGTGGTTAGTGGCTATTGGGCAGCAACAGAACAGTACATTTCCATCATTATTGAAAGTTCTGTTGGACAGCTCTGCACTAGCATCTCCTTGAAGGTGTGGTACTACACAGGAAAAGGTCTTGACTTGTAGAACCACTTCACAAACACGTGCTGTGGTCATGAGAAACCCAGGCATAAGGAGTGACTGGCCCAGGATAGCCCTTCCCATGGCCCTCCTGTGTTGTAGATGTTACATATACACCAAGGGAACCTGGGGCTGAGGAACCCAAGGAAGTGAGGTGGGGCCAAAGTCATTTCACCCAGCTGCAATGACATCTGGTCAGCCAGGCCCTGCCCTCTCATGCAGTGGACTGGTCTTGGGTGGGGAGGTTGGAGGAGGAAGGATCTGTGATTCAGTCCCACTGTCCACCTTTTTGTCTATTTTTTTTTTCTTTTGGTCTACTGGTCTTTAGATAACACAACTTTCGGTGTTGGGTAAACATCCCATGAAATACTGAGCCTTTGAAAACTACTGGCCAGGTGTCTTTCTTCTCTCAGGAGCTCTTGGTACTCTTTAGCTTCCTCCCTCAAACCTGGACCCTCAAGACCAGAAATTAAGCCAACCCTCTCAGAGCAAGGGCTCCTGCACTGAGGAACCATGTGCCTTCCCACACCAGGACCTGTCAAGGTTGTGACCCATCTGTCCATTTGGGGATGTTCACATTATGATTTTGTGTCTGTGCAACCTGTTACCCATTCAAAACTTGTTTGGAATGCACTAAGATCTTGGGTAAGTCACTTTCCCAAGTGACCCTGCTTATTTAACTTATATGCAGAGTACATCATGAGAAATGCTGGGCTGTATGAAGTGCAAGCTGGAATCAAGATTGCAGGAGAAATATCAATAACCTCAGATATGCAGATGACACCACCCTTATGGCAGAAAGCGAAGAAGAACTAAAGAGCTTCTTGATGAAAGTGAAAGAGGAGAGTGAAAAAGTTGGCTTAAAACTCAGCATTCAGAAAATTAAGATCATGGCATCTGGTCCCATCATTTTATGGCAAATAGATGGGGAAATAGTGTAAACAGTGACAGACTTTTTTTGGGGGGAGGGCTTTAAAATCACTGCAGTGGTGATTACAGTCATGAAATTAAAAGACGCTTGTTCCTTGGAAGGAAAGTTATGACCAACCTAGACATCATATTAAAAAGCAGAGACATTACTTTGCAAACAAAGGTCCATCTAGTCAAAGCTATGATTTTTCCAGTAGTCATGTATGAATGTGAGAGTTGGACTATAAAGAAAGCTGAGTGCGGAAGAATTGATGCTTTTGAACTGTGGTGTTGAAGAAGACTCTTAAGAGTCCTTTGGACTGCAAGGAGATCAAACCAGTCCATCCTAAAGGAAATCAGTCCTGAATATTCAGTGGAAGGACTGATGCTGAAGTTGAAACTCCGATCCTTTGGCCACCTGATGAGAAGAACTGACACATTGGAAAAGACCCTGATGCTGGGAAAGATTGAAGGCAGGAGGAGAAGGGGACGACAGAGGATGAGATGGTTGGATGGCATCACTGACTCAATGGACATGAGTTTGAGTAAACTCTGGGAGTTGGTGATGGACAGGGAGGCCTGGCATGCTACAGTCCATGGGGTCACGAAGAGTCAGACATGACTGAGTGACTGAACTGAACTGAACTGGAGTAATTTTCCAGTTCTGGTATTCTAGCTTTTCTGTGTGTACAATGGGAATAAGCGTATTCCCTGCCCAGCTTTCTGCTCCATGCTTTTTTGGGAAGGGAGCAACATCATATAGTGTTTATATAGGGTGAATGATACCTGCTGAATTCTCCTACAACAATGTGCGGAGGGTAAGCAAATTTGAGTTCCCAGAGCTCAAAATCCCATTCTGTGTGAGTGGCGAAGTCACATCTTGAGATGTGGTGCTACCTTAGAAGACTCTACAGAATGCTTTCACTTGGGAAAACTGAGGCAGAGAGTGGGGGAAAAACTGGCTCAGGGCCAATGATCAGAAATGTGATCCAGGACTTTTGATTCCTAGGCTGAAGCTCTTTAAGATCTCATAATCCTCTCTTCTTTGGGATCTAAGTCCACATCTGAGCTCTGCCAGTTGGCAGCTGTGTGACCTTGGGCAAATGACTGAGCCTCTCTGAGTCTCCACTTTTGTGAAGTGGTGGTAATAATAGTACCTAGGACTAGCCATGTAATTTGTGGGGGTCAGTGCAAATGGAAATGCAAGATCCCTTATTCAAAAATCAGGAAAAAAGCTTTTATCCCCCTTTCTCTTATGATTTCTTACCTATTTTGTCATGCTGTTCATAGCTCGCTAGTTAGCCCTATGCTTCCTTGGGCATGGGGACACTCACAGGGGTAAGGGGCCCTTCCTCAGGCACCCCAACCCAGCCCTCCCTGTGTCTGTATCCAGGCCAAGGATGCGATGGCGCAGAGGAACAGGCAGCTGAGAACCTATCCTGGGGAAGGGGGAAGGGGAGAGGGAGGTGGGGCGAGGCGGGACTACGTATGGACAGAACCTCCAAGTCCCCAGTGGAGGCTCCATTGCTCCATCAGACTTCACTTTCAAAACAAATTCAAAAATAAAATGATTAAGGATTTCAAGATGGTAACCATAGATTAAGTTATGATCAACCTTGATAGTGTATTAAAAAACAGAGACATTACTTTGCCAACCAAGGTCCGTCTAGTCAAGGCTATGGTTTTTCCTGTGGTCATGTATGGATGTGAGAGTTGGACTGTGAAGAAAGCTGATCGCCGAAGAATTGATGCTTTTGAACTGTGGTGCTGGAGAGGACTCTTGAGAGTCCCTTGTACCACAAGGAGATCCAACCAGTCTATTCTAAGGGAGATCGATCCTGGGTGTTCATTGGAAGGACTGATGCTAAAGCTGAAACTGCAATACTTTGGCCAACTCATGCGACGAGTTGACTCACTGGAAAAGAGTCTGATGCTGGAAAAGGTTGGGGGCGGGAGGAGAAGGGGATGACCGAGAATGAGATGGCTGGATGGCATCACCGACTCTGTGGACATGAGTTTGAGTGAACTCCGGGAGTTGGTGATGGACAGGGAGGCCTGGCGTGCTGTGGTTCATGGGGTCGTGGAGAGTCGGACATGACTGAGTGACTGAACTGAACTGAACTGAACCACAGATTATTAAGCCCTAGTTGTGGCACACCCTTCTGAGTCGGGGGTTCTCTGTCACATACTTGTGAAACTGACCCTGACAATATGTAACTCACAGAGTAGCTGTGTGAAGAAGCAATGTGCCTGACTCATAGTAAATGCTCAATAAATGTACCTGTTCCATTAATGTGATTATTAATTATTCAGTGTGATTTATTATAGATTTATTAAGTATAATTTTCATGGTGACCCAGTTGGGTAATTAATCTTCATTTACCTAATAGAAAATGCTGCTTCCATCTGCTACAAGAATTCCCTTTGCCATCATTTTTCTTGGTGTTTTTCTATGGTTAAAGTTGGAGGGAAGGAACAGAAATGAACATTTAAAAATACTCATGTATTAGGCATTTTTTGTGTTAATCATCACTGTGATAAATTAGTCCTCCCAAGGTAAACAACTTATCTTGCTCTAACTGAGAAGAAAATGGATGTCCAGGGATTGCAAGAGGCTTGCCCAGGGACACACAGCACATCAGTGGCAGAAACTGGGACTTGAATCTGGATCTGAGCCTTGGAAACCTGAGTTCTGCACCTGGTGCCCAGCACCATGCTGGCGGACCTGTTGCCTGGGCCTTTGTCTGCAGCTCATCTGGAAAGGGACCACCAGCTGAAGCATCTTACCTCTCCTGGGATGGCTTCGTCTGCTTTCCCAGCCCCTTCCCCATTCTTTTTGCTGCTGTGTCGGCAGCTGCATCCGGTACCCTAAAGACAATGGGAAGAGGAAGGACTGGGTGGTAGGAGAGGGGCCAAGCTCCAAGCTAAACAATGATTTTTCTCCTGGTGGGTCCTAGGCAGCAGGAAGCAGCACTGGTTCCCAGCATTATTGTGGGCAAGGGTAAGGACTGCCCCCACCGGCATCCTTCTTCTATTCTAGGCACAGTCTCCTTTGAGTTGCTGCAAGCTTTTTTCCCTTGGCTGTGTAGTAGCCTCAGTTTCCCCATCTATTGAGTATCCTAGCACCCAGAACAGCATCCAGTGCTGGAAGGACCTTGGGAACTGTTTGCTGAATTAAATTATTGGAAGAGCTGAAGAGAGCTATTGGAAGAATTTCTAGGCATTGTCCTTCATCTTGGTGATCCCACCCATTCATTCCATCCATCTATCCATCCATCCAACAATCCTGCCCTAAGGAAGCTACTTCCACATGCCAAGTCCTGTGTGTGGCCCTGGAATACACCAGTAATATCCAGGTTCCACACTGCCAGAGTTCCCAGGAAGCAGGCAGTGGTCCACAGGGTTTATATTAGGGGACAAAAAGAAAGTCTGGAATGATTGAAATTATTTTAGGATGAGAACAATAATCCTGGGAGGAAAGAATGTACAATGGCCTTCAGACCACCAACTCTTGCCCTCCTTTCCAGGGGCTTGAGCTGGAAATGGACTTGCAGCTGGACCAGAGGAGCCCTGAGTCAGGGTACAGTATTGTATGGGTTTGAGTCTCAGTCTCTTCACCTACTGAATGTGTGATCTTAGATGAGTTCCTTTTCCTCTCTGAGTCTGTTTTCTCATCTGTAAACTGGAACTAACTATGTGCACCCCCTGGCAGTGCCTAAGGATTAAATTTAAATGGTGGGCATTAAAGGGCTTCAAGGGAATTGTTAAATGCATTGAGTGGACAGGGAGACCGGGAAACAGACCTCTGAGATACCTATTTGGAGCAAGGGACTTAGTGCAGGCTGGGAAAGAAGGTGATGGAATCGTGATGGGAAGGCTCTTCTAACTTAGAAACGGCTGTGTGTGTGTGTGTGTGTGGTGTGTGTGTGTGTGTGTGTGTGGTGTGTGCGCTCCCTCCATCAATGCTGGGGGTGGATGAAGGAATAAATGGCAGGTGTGGGAGTGGGGGACAACACGGAGAGGCTGTCTGGGCCATCCCGAGTTCTTTTCTAAGGGAATAGCACTGGCTTTGTGTGTCTAAATCAACCTGAGACTACAGTTCAGCTCCATCTGAGACCAGTCTCTACTTACCGAGAAGACTGGCACTAGGAGACAATAGACATATATTGCCTCATGCTGCCCTCTGCAGGTTTCCTGCACAACTGCACCTCTTAAATGGGGACAATTTCTCTTCACCACAAATGGTAACTCTCCTGTGTTAGGAGATTGGGAAACACAGGATAGACGATCATACTCCTGCTGTGTAAGAGCTTCTGGTGTGTGAGTGTGTGTGTGTGAGAGAGAGACAGATCAACAGACAGAGACAGTGAACAATAAAGATGAACAGTAAAGACGTGATCAGCACCACAATACAAGATGCAGAAAGGGTCGGGATGGCATTAGGGAAAGATTTTGAAATGAAGTAAGCTTTCATCCATTCAATCATCCATCCATCCATCCAGCATATATTTATTGAACGCTTAATGTATTCTAAGCCCTATTCTTTATGTTGGAGTTAAACAAGGAACAAAATACACAGAAATCCATGCCTGCATGGAACTTACATTCTAATGAAAGGAAAAAATTCACAAATAAGGTGATAAATAAACATTGTGTTGGATAATGAGTATTAAGGAGAAATATGAAGCAGTAAAGGAAAAATATTGTTGTAGTGATTACAGCTTTTGAAGTGAAATTTGAATAAAAAGATCCAAGGGGGAGGAATTTTAGCTTCTGTACATGATTAAAATTGTACTGGACTTTCTGTCCTGCATCACTAACTAGTGCATGTATGTGTGTGCATACTCAGTCATGTCCAACTTTTTGTGACCCCACAAACTGTAGCTCACCAGGCTTCTCTGTCCTGGAGGAGAATTTTTCAGGCAAGAATACTGGAGTGGGATGCCATTTCCTCCTCCAGGGGATCTTCCCTGCCCAGGGATCACACCTGCATCTCCTGAGTCTCCTGAATTGCAGATGGATTCTTTACTGCTGCCTCATGGGGGAAGCCCATAAATAACTAGAAAACTGTACAAATGTATGGAATAACTTTTTAGGCATTGGACAACAATTAGCACAGAACTATTCTCCTTGAGAGAAGGGAAACAAGACAGTACAAAGAAAATTAACTGTCTTTCTCTTATGAAAATAGATATAAAAACATTTAACAAATGTTACCAAATCGTAACCAACTCCAAATAAAAAGCATATATCATGACCAAGTGGGGTTCATCTTAGAAATGCAGGATTAATTTAACGTTTGAAAATCACCATATTGTAAAATAAAGGAGAAAAACATAATTTATCACAATATATACAAAAAAGAGCATTGATAATATTCACCATCTATTTATAAGAAAAGCTCTATTAAAATTAATAGTAAAATGTGGTAAAGAGCATCTATGAAAGTTCTATAGCTAATATCATACTTAATGCTGAAATAGAATTCTTTTACATTAAGAACAGGACAAGGATGTCTGCTGTCATTGTTTCTGTTTAACACTGTACTGAGGTCCTAATCGGAGAAGGCAATGGCACCCCACTCCAGTACTCTTGCCTGGAGAATCCCAGGGACAGAGGAGCCTGGTGGGCTGCCGTCTATGGGGTCACACAGAGTCGGACGTGACTGAAGTGACTTAGCAGCAGCAGCAGCAGAGGTCCTAATCACTGCCACAGTAAAAAAGAAAAAAGCTCACATATTTAGATATGAAGAAGTAAACTGTCTTTATTTATAGATCAGATAATATAATCATATAAATAAAAAGTCCTAAGGAATCTATAAAAGAGCTATTAGAACTAATATACTAATTTATCAAAATCACAAGATAAAAGGTCAATGTAAAAAAGTTATTTGTATTTTTGTATACTAGAACTGAACAACTGGAAAATAGAAACTTAAAACCATTTACAATGACTTAAAAACGTGGAATATTTATGGATAAGTTCAGCAAATTATGTGTAAAATTGGTACACTAAAACTACAAAATACTGCTGAGATCAAAGTAAGATCTAAATAAATAAATATATCATGTTCATGGATTGAAAGACAACATTGTAATGATGTCAGTTATTCCTAAATTCATCTATAGATTCAGTGCAGCCATAAGCAAAAATACCAGCAGGCTTTTTTTCTTTGGATAAATATTGACAAGCTGATCCTAAAATATATATAAAAATGCAAAAACCTATAATAGTAAAACAATTTTTTGAGAAAGAACAAAGTTGGAAGATTTACAATATTTGATTCTAAAACTTTCCCCAAGGTGGGAGTAAGTTTGCACATTTGAGGAGCAGTGAGGATACTTGTATGGCTGTGGAAGAATGTTTGATGCAAAGAGATTATGGATTTCACTCTAAGTCAGTTAGGGAGCTATTAGAAGGTTTTGATAAGGGGGCTTATATGATCCCACTTAATGTTTTAATAAGGTCACTCTGGTTTCCATATTCAGAACAGAATAAAAGGGGAAAGGGCAGAAGCAGAAAAGCAGTTTAGAGGCTACTGCTGTAATACAGAGATGATGGTGATCTAGACCAAGTGGTAAGAAGTGGTTGGTTTATGGACACATTTTTAAAGGTAGAGCTGACTGAATTTCCTGATGAACTCGATATAGGGCATGAAAGAAAGAGAGAAGTTAAGGTCTGGGCAACTGGACAACAGAGCTGCTGGTTACTATGGTGGGGAAGCTGGTAGGAGGATGAGACGAAGTGTTTTGTGTGGCTGAACCACACTGACTCCATCTTATCAGCTTCATCTTAGGCCTGAAATCCAGCCCCTTCTCTTTCTGCATGACTGAGCTTTAACCTACTCATAAAGAATGTGCACAAGCCATATAAGTTCTCTATCAACTTTTACCCTTGCCTTCATCTCATATGAAAACTGGAAGAATGTCTTTTGCTGAAGTAGATGGTTAATGGTCATGAGATCCCTGGGTGAGATGAAAAATGCCCAGTTTCCCTTGGTGCTGACATGTTTCCCACTTGATAGATTCTATTTTTAGCTTTGGCTCCTTTAAATCCTTCTGTACTCCCTCCACAGTATGGTGTGGATGGAGCATAGCTATCAATGTCTGGACTGTGGTCCACACCGTCCTGCCTGTATGTAAGTTACCCATAATAGACTTCATTGTTGCACCTTATGGTGTTGCTTGCTGCATTTTTCAGCCTTAAACTTCCTTCTCAATTCAGAGGATATTATTCAACATCCTTCTTCCTACCAATTTTGTTAGAGACATGATAAGTTTGAGATGTCCATTGGATACCCAAGTGGGGTTATCAAGTAGGTAGGTCCACGAATATGAACTCTAGGTTAGAGATGTATTTAAAGCCACAAGATTGGATGAGATGACTAATGGGATGAGTGGAAATAGAAGAAAAGTTCCAAAGACTGAACCCTGTGGGTCCTCCAATATTTAGCACTTGTGGGAATAAAGGGGTTCATCCGAGAAATAGGAGGGAAAATTGTGTTAGGAGCAAAAGTGTTAGAAAAGAGAGGAGACCAATAATGTCAGGCATATGGGCAGGGGAAGTATTGAAGGGTCTTGAATATCAGGATGGGGATATCAGTCTTAAAAGACAGAGTCACAATCAGATTCAAGTCATAGAAAGATTGCTCTGGTAGCACTGTGGGATTGAAACAGAGGTTAGGAAGGGGTCAGACTTTAGGTAGGAAGACCAGAGTGTGCATTCATGCTTAGTCACTCAGTCGTGTCATACTCTTTTGAGATTCCATAGTCTACCAGGCTCCTCTGTCCATGTGCTTCTCCAGACAAAAGACTGTAATGGGTAGCCATTCTCTTCTCTAGGGGATCTTGCCAACCCAGGGACTGAACTGAGTCTCCTGCGTTGCATATGGATTCTTTTCTGCCTGAGCCACCAGGGAAGGCCAGGGAGGAGGCAAAAGCAATCGTGAGGTCATCCAGTCAGGCTAGATCAGGACTGATGGTCTCCTGATCTGGGATTTCTCTATCTTTGGGCTCTTGGAGTTCAAGGATTTGTCTACTAAAGATTCCAACTGGGGGCTTCCCTGGTGGTTCAGTGGTAAAGAATCTGCCTGCCAGTGCAGGAGACATGGGTTTGATACCCGGTCTGGGATGATTCCACATGCCACAGAGCAACTAAGCCTGTGTGCAACAACTACTGAGTCTGTGTTCTAGAGCTGGGGAGCTGCAACTACTGAGCCCACATGTGCAAATGCTGAAGCCTATGTGCCCTAAAGCTTGTGTTTCATGAGAGAAGCCTCTGCAGTGAGAAATTCAGGCACTGCAAGTAGTGAGTAGCCTCCACTCTCTGCAAGTGGGGAGAAGTCTGCACAGCAAGAAAGACCTAGAACAGCCAAAACAAAACAAAGCAAAAGATTCCAGCTAGGTCTTCCTGGCTTGCCCTGAACCTTGAGAAGACAGGAATGGCTGGGTCTTCTGTCCATGGTGCTGATTTGTAAGTTCTGCTCTCCACCTCTTAAAGGCACATTTGTGCTCCCATCTTAGCCTTCAGGACTGGCACAGAATCAACTAGCCCCGAATCAATCATCACAGAATCAATCATCACCCTGCATATAGCCCGAGACTCAGAGCCTTAAGATCTGATAAAAGATTTTTTGGGTTGTGTGCCTGGCTCCACCTTTTTTCAGATCTCCAAGGTTACTGTTGCTGTGATAGTCTTGCTGGTCAGACAGATTGAGAAAGGCTTCGTACCTAGAGAATGGAGTGCCCTGACCCAGTCAGTTTCCTAGGTCCTACCCTGTCCATATGGTTGAAGTTGTTGCACCTACATAGTTCCCTAGTCTTGTTTCTTATAGGCACAGTTCCTTAGCATTTCCCATTCTGCTGAGCAATTATCCTTAGCAACCTGTAAGCTGCTAAGTCATGTCCAACTCTTTGTGACCCCCATGAACTGCAGCACTCCAGGCCTCCCTGCCCTTCACTATCTTCCAGAGTTTGCTCAAACTCATGTCCATTGAGTCAGTGATGCCATACAACCATCTCATCCTCTGTCGCTCCCTTCTTCTCCCGACTTCAATCTTTCTCAGCATCAGGGAACCTGAAGCATTAGCAACCTGTAGCCCAAACTCTCTGGCCTTTTATCATTGCATGTTGATTTTCCCTGAAAAGCCTCTTCATGCTCCTTCATCTGAATAAACCCTGCTGCTGCTGCTGCTGCTAAGTCACTTCAGTCGTGTCCGACTCTGTGTGACCCCATAGACGGAAGCCCACCAGGCTCCCCCGTCCCTGGGATTCTCCAGGCAATAAACCCTAGATGCTCTTAAATGCTCAACTTAGGGGTACCCTATTCTAGAAAGCCTTCCCTGATACCCAGGTTGCTTAGGTGTCTCTTTCTTCTCCTCCTCTTCTTCTTAACTGACACAAGTTGCACAAATTTAGTTTATCTATAATCTTGGCTCATAACACTGTCATTATTAGTCTTTGAACTGACCTCTTTTCCTTCCTTCCTTCCTCTTTCCTTTTTCCCCTTCCCTCTCCCTGCCTCCCTTCCTCTTTCTCTCACACACAAACTCACAAACCAGCCCAGCAAGTAACATCAGCAATAATTACATGCAAGTGTCCATCCTGTTTCTTCAAAGAGGCAAAGGAGAAAAGGAAAGATATACCCATCTAAATGCAGAGTTCCAAAGAATAGTATCTCTCGGAGAAGGCAATGGCAAGCCACTCCAGTACTCTTGCCTAGAAAATCCCATGGATGGAGGAGCCTGGTAGGCTGCAGTCCATGGGGTCGCTAAAGGTCGGAAACGACTGAGCGACTTCACTTTCACTTTTCACTTTCACACATTGGAGAAGGAAATGGCAACCCACTCCAGTGTTCTTGCCTGGAGAATCCCAGGGATGGGGGAGCCTGGTGGGCTTCCGTCTATGGGGTCACACAGAGTCAGACACTACTGAAGTGACTTAGCAGCAGCAGCAGCAAAGGAGAGATAAGTGAGTCTTCCTAAGTGATCAATGCAAAGAAATAGAAGAAAACAATAGAATGGGAAAGACTAGAGATCTCTTCAAGAAAATTAGAAATACCAAGGGAACATTTCATGCAAAGATAGTCACAATAAAGGACAGAAATGGTATGAACCTTACAGAAGCAGAAGATATTAAGAAGAGGTGGCAAGAATACACAGAAGAACTATACAAAAAAGATGTTCATGACACAGATAACCACGATAGTGTGATCACTAACCTAGAGGCAGACATCCTGGAGTACAAAGTCAAGTGGGCTTTAGGAAACATCACTATGAACAAAGCTATTGGAGGTGATGGAATTCCAGCTGAGATATTTCAAATCTTTAAAGATGATGCTGTGAAAGTGCTGCACTCAATATGCCAGCAAATTTGGAAAACTAAGCAGTGACCACAGGACTGGAAAGGGTCAGTTTTCATTCCAATCCCAAAGAAGGCAATGACAAAGAATAATCAAACTACCACACAATTGCACTCATCTCACACGCTAGCAAAGTGATGCTCAAAATTCTCCAAGAGAGGCTTCAATAGTATGTGAACTGAGAAATTCCAGATGGTCAAGCTGGTTTTATAAAAGGCAGAGGAACCAGAGATCAAATTGTCAACATCCACTGGATCATCAAAAAAGCAAGAGAGTTCCAGAAAAACACCCACTTCTGCTTTATTGACTACTCTGAAGCCTTTGACAGTGTGGATTATAACAAACTGTGGAAAATTCTTCAAGAGATGGGAATGCCTGACCACTTTACCTGCCTCCTGAGAAATGTGTACACAGCTCAAGAAGCAACAGTTAAAACTGGACATGGAACAATGGACTGGTTCCAAATTGGGAAAGGAGTACATCAAGCCTGTATATTGTCACCCTGCTTATTTAACTTATATGCAGAGTACATCATATGAAATGATGTACATCCAGCCAGGCTGGATGAAGCACAAGTTGGAATCAAGATTGCTAGGAGAAATATCAATAACTTCAGATATGCCGATGACACCACCCTTATGGCAGAAAGTGAAGAAGAACTAAAGAGCTTCTTGATGAAAGTGAAAGAGGAGAGTGAAAAAGTTGGCTTAAAACTCAACATTCGAAAAGCTAGTATCATGGCATCCAGTTTCATCACTTCATGGCAAATAGATGGTAAACAATGGAAATAGTGACAGACTTTATTTTTTGGGGCTCCAAAATCACTGCAGATGGTGACTGCAGCCATGAAATTAAAAGACACTTGCTCCTTGGAAGAAAAGCTATGACTAACCTAAACAGCATATTAAAAAGCAGATACATTACTTTGCTAGCAAAGGTCCATCTAGTCAAAGCTATGGTTTTTTCCAGTAGTCATGTATGAATATGAGAGGTGGACTATAAAGAAAGCTGAGTGCCCAAGAATTGATGCTTTTGAACAGTGGTGTTGAAGACTCTTGAGAGTTCCTTGGACTGCAGGGAGATTAAATCAGTCCATCCTAAAGGAAATCAGTCTTGAATATTCATTGGAAAGATTGATGCTGAAGCTGAAACTCCAATCCTTTGGCCACCTGATGCGAAGAACTGATTAATTGGAAAAGACCCTGATTCTGGGAAAGATTGAAGGCAGGAAGAGAATGGGATGACAGAGGATGGGATGGTTGGACGGCATCACTGACTAGATGGACATGAGTTTGAGCAAGCTCTGGGAGTTGGTGATGAACAGGGAAGCCTGGCATGCTGCAGTCCACGGAGTCACAAAGAACTGGATGTGAATGAGCAACTGAACTGAACTGAACCTCTTTCTTCATCTCTATGTAAACACCATGCTGAAATTTGAATTTGTCATTTCCTTGATTTTCAAAACATACACACACACATTTTTTGTTTTAGTTATTTTTTTTTATATTTACAAAAAGAATATCATGCTGTATACAATCTTTTGAGACTAGCTATTTTCTTTCAGTGTAAATATCATCAATATTCAACCAAATAGTAATATGGGCTGTATTTCACTCAGATTTGCTGCTGTATATGAAATATTCTTTTGTGCAAATATATCACAATTTATTAATTGATCTTCCTGTCAGTGGGTAATAATGGTATTGTTGATATTATTTTAAAGTCATGCTCAAAATTCTCCAAGCCAGGCTTCAGCAATATGTGAACCGTGAACTCCCAGATGTTCAAGCAGGTTTTAGAAAAGCCAGAGGCACCAGAGATCAAATTGCCAACATCCGCTGGATCATGGAGAAAGCAAGAGAGTTCCAGAAGAGCATCTATTTCTGCTTCATTGACTATGCCAAAGCCTTTGACTGTGTGGATCACAATAAACTGTGGAAAATTCTGAAAGAGATGGGAATCCCAGACCACCTGACCTGCCTCTTGAGAAACCTGCATGCAGGTCAGGAAGCAACAGTCAGAACTGTACATGGAACAACAGACTGGTTCCAAATAGGAAAAGGAGTGCATCAAGGCTGTATATTGTCACCTTGCTTATTTAACTTATATGCAGAGTACATCATGAGGAACGCTGGGCTGGAAGAAGCACAAGCTGGAATCAAGATTGCTGGGAGAAATATCAATAATCTCAGATATGCAGATGACACTATCCTTATGGCAGAAAGTGAAGAGGAACTCAAAAGCCTCTTGATGAAAGTGAAAGAGGAGAGTGAAAAGGTTGGCTTGAAGCTCAACGTTCAGAAAACAAAGATCATGGCATCTGGTCCCATCACTTCATGGGAAATAGATGGAAAAACAGTGGAAACAGTGTCAGACTTTATTTTTTTGGGCTCCAAAATCACTGCAGATGCTGACTCCAGCCATGAAATTAAAAGACGCTTACTCCTTGGAAGGAAAGTTATGACCAACCTTGATAATATATTAAAAAGCAGAGATATTACTTTGCCAACAAAGGTCCGTCTAGTCAAGGCTATGGTTTTTCCCATGGTCATGTATGGGTGTGAGAGTTGGACTGTGAAGAAAGCTGATCACCGAAGAATTGATGCTTTTGAACTGTGGTGTTGGAGAAGACTCTTGAGAGTCCCTTGTAACCCAAGGAGATCCAACCAGTCCATCCTAGGGGAGATCGATCCTGGGTGTTCATTGGAAGGACTGATGCTAAAGCTGAAACTGCAATACTTTGGCCACCTCATGAGATGAGTTGACTCACTGGAAAAGACTCTGATGCTGGGAAAGGTTGGGGGTGGGAGGAGAAGGGGACAACTGAGAATGAGATGGCTGGATGGCATCACCGACTCTGTGGACATGAGTTTGAGTGAACTCTGGGAGTTAGTGATGGACAGGGAGGCCTGGCGTGCTATGATTCATGGGGTCGCGGAGAGTCGGACACAACTGAGCGACTGAACTGAACTGAACTGATATTATTTTGCTATTTCAAACAGTACTGCTAAAAATATTATTGTATGTATATACTGGAGCATCTCTCCTTGTGCATACTTACACTTACTTACACACCTGTATATATCTTGAAGTGGAATTACTAAGTTGTAGAGTATCTGGAAATTCAGATTTATAAGCTAGTACTAAATTGCTTGTCAGAGTGGCTGTGTAAATTTACACTCCCAGCCACAGTGTATAGTAGAATAGTTGACCAACATTTTCTCTAACATTTGCTATTGTCAGACTTCTTTATTTTTTAACCATTTTTAATTGAAGTATAGTTAATGTACAATGTTGTATTAGCTTCAAGTTAGCAAAGTGATTTAGTTATACATATATATATGTTTTCAGTTACATATATATATATATTCTTTTTCAGATTCTTTTCCCATATAGGTTATTACAAAATATTGAATATAGTTTCCTGTGCTATACTGTCAGACTTTTTAATCTTTGTAAATTGAATGGAGTAATTGTGATTTCATCGTGGTCTTTATTTTTATTTACTGGATTACTAATGAGGTTTAGCAAATGTTTATTAATAATTTGGTTCCCTTTTCTGTGAAATGCCTAATTGTGACTTTTGTTCATTTTTTAATTGTTTTCCTCTCTGTGAATGATTTGAGGCATTTTATATATTCTTAATACAAATCATTTGTTGGTATATGTTACAACTATATTTTCCCCAGTTTGTAAATAATTGCTTATCTTTTCTTAAAATATCTTTTACTGGATAGAACTATTTTAATATAGTTCAAGTTATTCTTTTTCTTTTATGATTAACTTTTTTTTTTTTTTTTAATAAGGGCTTCCCTGGTGGCTCAGTGGTAAAGAACCCACCTGCCAATGCAGGAGACATGGATTTGATCCCTGGGTCCAGAAGATCCCCTGAAGAAGGAAATGGAACCTACTCTGGTATTCTTACCTGGAAAATCACATGGACAGAAGAGCCTGGCAGGCTACAGTCCATGGAGTCGCAAAACAGTTGCCATGACTTAGCAACTTAAACAATTTTTTTGTAAATTATTTAAGAAATTATCTCCCAGGTCGAAGTTATAAAGATATTAAAGTATATACTAAAAGCTTTACATTTTAGAGTTTCCATTTTGATCTTTAGTTCACCTTGAATGGACATTTTGTGTATGGGGCAAAATACGGAGGGCTTCCCTTGTGGTTCAGCTGGTAAAGAATCTGCCTGCAGTGTGGGAGACCTGGGTTCAATCCCTGGGTTGGGACGATCCCCTGGAGAAGGGAAAGGCTACCCGCTCCAGTATTCTGGCCTAGAGAATTCCACGGACTGTATAGTCCATGGGGTCACAAAGAGCCGGACACAACTGAGCGTGTTCACTTTCACTCAAAATACGGATCCAATTTCACATTTTTCATTTTTCTAATCCATATTGGCCAATTTGTACCATCAATTCAGTTCAGTCACTCAGTCATGTCCAACTCTTTGTGACCCCTTGGACTGTAGCAAGCCAGGCTTCCCTGTTCATCACCAACTCCCAGAGCTTGCTCAAACTCATGTTGATTGATTCGGTAATGCCATCCAACCATCTCATCCTCTGTCATCCCCTTCTCCTCCTGCCTTCAATCTCTCCCAGCATCGTGGTCTTTCCCAATGAATCAGTTCTTCACATCAGGTGGCCAAAGGATTGGACTTTCAGCTTCAGCATCAGTCCTTCCACTGAATATTCAGGATTGATTTCCTTTAAGACGGACTGATTTAATCTCCCTGCAGTCCAAGGGACTCTCAAGAGTCTTCAATACCACTGTTCAAAAGCATCAGTTCTTCGGTGCTCGGCTTTCTTTATAGTCCAACTGTCACATCCATACATGACTACTGGAAAAACCGTAGCTTTGACTAGATGGACCTTTGTTGGCAAAGTAATGTCTCTGGCTTTTTAATATGCTGTCTAGGTTTGTATCATCACACTTTTATTTTTTTTATTTTATTGGAGGCAAATTACCTTACATTAATATATTGGTTGGTTTTGCCATACATTGACATGAATCCACCCCTGGTGTACATGTGTTCCCTTTCTTGAACCCCCCTCCCACCTCCTTCTTCCCCATATCCTCCCTCCAGGTCATCCCCGTGCACCAGCCCCAAGCATCCTGTATCATGCGTTGAACCTCATCACACTGTCTTAATTTTGTGATTAAGTGATTTCATGATATATTCTAAAAACTGGTAGATTTAGTCTTTCCTCCCTCTTCTTCAGAAACACCTAGGATATATTTGCAAAGCAGAAATAGAGACAAGACATAGGACACAAATGTATGGAAGCAGGGAAGGGGACATGGAATGGTTTGGGAGATTGGGATTGACATATATACGCTGCTTCTAAGTTGCTTCAGTCGTGTCCAACTCTGTGCGACCCCATAGACGGCAGCCCACCAGGCTCCCCCGTCCCTGGGATTCTCCAGGCAAGAACACTGGAGTGGGTTGCCATTTCCTTATCCAATGCATGAAACTGAAAAGTGAAAGTGAAGTTGCTCAGCCGTGTCCGGCTCTTGGAGACCCCATGGACTGCAGACTATTAGGCTCCTCTACCCATGGGATTATCCAGGCAAGAGTATTGGAGTGGGGTGCCAGTGCCTTCTCCGCATATATATGCTAGTGTGTATAAAATAGGAAGAGATGAGAACCGACTGTGTAGTACAGGGAACTCTACTCAATGCTCTGTGGTGAACTAAATATATATATATATGTGTGTGTATATGTACACACATGTGTATCAGTTCAGTTCAGTTCAGTTGCTCAGTCATGTTCGACTCTTTGCGACCCCATGAATCACAGCACGCCAGGCCTCCCTGTCCATCACCAACTCCCGGAGTTCACTCAAACGCATGTCCATAGAGTCAGTGATGCCACCCAGCCATCTCATTCTCTGTCGTCCCCTTCTCCTCCCGCCCCCAATCCTTCCCAGCATTAGAGTCTTTTCCAGTGAGTCAGCTCTTCATATGAGGTGGCCAAAGTATTGGAGTTTCAGCTTTAGCATCAGTCCTTCCAATGAACAGCCAGGACTGGTCTCCTTTAGAATGGACTGGTTGGATCTCCTTGCGGTACAAGGGACTCTCAAGAGCCTTCTCCAGCACCACAGTTCAAAAGCATCAATTCTTCGGCGATCAGCTTTCTTCACAGTCCAACTCTCACATCCATACATGACCACGGGAAAAACCATAGCCTTATGTATACACATATGTGTATACACAGGTATGTGTGTATATATATATATACACATACACATACATGTAGCTGATTCACTTTGCTGTACAGCAGAAACTAACACAATATTGTACAGTAACTATACTCCAATAAAAAGAGAAATATTTAGGGTATCTTTCCTCTTCCATATTAATTTACAATCAGTTTGTTAGGCTTAATTTTTAAAAAGCTCTATGGTGATTTTGATCGAGGTTGCATTGAATCTAAAATTGACCGTAATAAACATTTCTCTTTGGAGACATGGTATAGATATTATATCCATTAAAAAATGTTTATTTATTTGGCTGTGACAAGTCCTAGTTGTGGCACGTAGGATCTTTAGTTTCAGCATGTAAACTCTTAGTTGTGGCATGTGGAATCTAGTTCCCTGGACCAGATATCAAACCCTGGAGTCCTTGCACTGGGAGCTTGGAGTCTTATCCACTGGACCACCAGGGAAGTCCCGATATTGTCTCTGCTTATTTTTCCTCAGCTTTTAATTTTGGAACAGTAATCAGGATTCTATAGAATATCCACAAAACAGTAAAGCAACACCCACATACCCTTGATACTTTTGTTTTAGGTCTCTATATTTATATAAATACTAGTATGTTCTTTTGTTCTGAATCATTTGAGAGTAACTCTCAAATTATGAAATCATATTCCCAAATATTTCTGCATATAACTGCCAAGTACTGAGATGTTCTTCTGCATGAGCACAATGTAATGATCATATTCAGGAAATCTGACATTGTTGCATTATTATTTTCTAATAAAGTTCTTATTAAAAATTCTTCAATTTTCCCCTTAATGTCCTCCATACTGATTTTAAAAGGTGGGATCAAAGAGCTTACATCATATTTAATTGCTTTGTCTTTATTTCTTGTTTAATCTAGATCAGTTTCCAGCCTGTCACTGACCTATGATTTTTTTTGTCTTTTATGAAATTTTTGAAAGTACAAATCTTTTGCAAAAATGTCCTTCAATTTAGAATCAAAATGGTTACGTAAATATATACTCCCACCAGAAATTTTCTTGTGATTTTTTTCCCCTCTAGATTCAGGTTATACATGTTTGTGGGAAGAATACTTTATCATTGATATGTCTATCTCAGTGTATCACACCTGAGGGTAAAATGTCAGTAGTATAATTATTGTTGGCATTAGATTTGATCATTTGGTTGAGGAAGTGTCTCTTGGTAATATATTTAATTACATGTAAATCTTACATAACTTTAGTTATAATGGGAAATAGATGGGGAAACAGTGGAAACAGTGTTAGACTTTATTTTTTTGGGCTCCAAAATCACTGCAGATGCTGATTGCAGCCAGGAAATTAAAAGACGCTTACTCCTTGGAAGGAAAGTTATGACCAACCTAGATAGCATATTAAAAAGCAGAGACATTACTTTGCCAACCAAGGTCCGTCTAGTGAAGGCTATGGTTTTTCCCGTGGTCATGTATGGATGTGAGAGTTGGACTGTGAAGAAAGCTGATCGCCAAAGAATCGATGCTTTTGAACTGTGGTGCTGGAGAAGACTCTTGAGAGTCCCTTGGACTGCAAGGAGATCCAACCAGTCCATTCTAGAGGAGGTCAATCCTGGGTGTTCATTGGAAGGACTGATGCTAAAGCTGAAACTCCAATACTTTGGCCACCTCATGCGACGAGTTGACTCACTGGAAAAGAGTCTGATGCTGGGAGGGATTGGGGGTGGGAGGAGAAGGGGACGACAGAGAATGAGATGGCTGGATGGCATCAGCGACTCGATGGACATGAGTTTGAGTGAACTCTGGGAGTTGGTGATGAACAAGGAGGCCTGGCGTGCTGTGATTCATGGGGTCGCAAAGAGTCGGACACGACTGATTGACTGAACTGAACTGAACTGATGCCTAGCTACTTTATAATATTGTTGCTATTATAGTTGGAATCTTTTAAATATTGTTCTCTATGGCAAATGTTTGCGGCTGGTGTATAGAAATGCAATCATGCAAATGTTTGTCCAATTGCCTTGCTCTGTTTATATGTGAACTTTTTGTTTTAATTCATTTTTTTGTGGACAATCATATTATCTGTACTTAAAGACAACTATATTTCTCCTTTTCCAATTAGTTATACCTGAATGTCTTTTTCACCTATTCAGTTCAGTTCAGTCTCTCAGTCGTGTCCAACTCTTTGCGACCCCATAAATCACAGCATGCCAGGCCTCCCTGTCTATCACCAACTCCCGGAGTTCACTCAAACTCACGTCCATCGAGTCGGTGATGCCATTCAGCCATCTCGTTCTCTTTTGTCCCCTTCTCCTCCTGCCCCCAATCCCTCCCAGCATCAGAGTCTTTTCCAGTGAGTCAACTCTTTTCATGGCTATTTGTAAAGCCTCCTCAGACAGCCATTTTGCTTTTTTTACATTTCTTTTCCATGGGGATGGTCTTGGTCCCTGTCTCCTGTACAATGTCACGAACCTCCGTCCAGAGTTCATCAGGCACTCTATCTATCAGATCTAGTCCCTTAAATCTATTTCTCACTTCTACTGTATAATCATAAGGGATTTTATTTAGGTCATATCTGAATGGTCTAGTGGTTTTCCCTACTTTCTTCAATTTAAGTCTGAATTTGGCAATAAGGAGTTCATGATCTGAGCCACAGTCAGCTCCTGGTCTTGTTTTTGCTAACTGTATACAGCTTCTCCATCTTTGGCTGCAGATAATCAATCTGATTTCGGTGTTGACCATCTGGTGATGTCCATGTGTAGAGTCTTCTCTTGTGTTGTTGAAAGAGGGTGTTTGCTATGACCAGTGTGTTCTCTTGGCAAAACTCTATTAGCTTTTGCCCTGCTTCATTCTGTGCTCCAAGGCCAAATTTGCCTGTTACTCCAGGTGTTTCTTGACTTCCTGCTTTTGAATTCCAGTCCCCTATAATGAAAAGGACATCTTTTTTGGGTGTTAGTTCTAAAAGGTCTTGTAGATCTTCATAGAACTGTTAAACTTTGGCTTCTTCAGCATTACTGGTTGGGGCATAGACTTGGATTACTGAACCAGAGATCAAATTGCCAACATCCGCTGGATCATGGAGAAAGCAAGAGAGTTCCAGAAAAACATCTATTTCTGCTTCATTGACTATGCCAAAGCCTTTGATTGTGTGGATCACAATAAACTGTGGAACATTCTGAAAGAGATGGGAATACCAGACCACCTGACCTGCCTCTTGAGAAACCTGTATGCAGGTTAGGAAGCAACAGTTAGAACTGGTCATGGAACAGCAAACTGGTTCCAAGCAGGAAAAGGAGTACGTCAAGGTTGTATATTGTCACCTTGCTTATTTAACTTATATGCAGAGTACATCATGAGGAACGCTGGGCTGGAAGAAGCACAAGCTGGAATCAAGATGGCCGGGAGAAATATCAATAACCTCAGATATGGAGATGACACCACCCTTATGGCAGAAAGTGAAGAGGAACTCAAAAGCCTCTTGATGAAAGTGAAAGAGGAGAGTGAAAAGGTTGGCTTGAAGCTCAACATTCAGAAAACAAAGATCATGGCATCTCGTCCCATCACTTCATGGGAAATAGATGGAAAAACAGTGGAAACAGTGTCAGACTTTATTTTTTGGGGCTCCAAAATCACTGCAGATGCTGATTGCAGCCAGGAAATTAAAAGACGCTTACTCCTTGGAAGGAAAGTTATGACCAACCTAGACAGCATATTAAAAAGCAGAGACATTACTTTGCCAACCAAGGTCCGTCTAGTCAAGGCTTTGGTTTCTCCCGTGGTCATGTATGGATGTGAGAGTTGGACTGTGAAGAAAGCTGATCGCCGAAGAATTGATGCTTTTGAACTGTGGTGTTGGAGAAGACTCTTGAGAGTCCCTTGGACTGCAAGGAGATCCAACCAGTCCATTCTAAAGGAGATCAATCCTGGGTGTTCATTGGAAGGACTGATGCTAAAGCTGAAACTCCAATACTTTGGCCACCTCATGCGACGAGTTGACTCACTGGAAAAGAGTCTGATGCTGGGAGGGATTGGGGGTGGGAGGAGACGGGGACGACAGAGAATGAGATGGCTGGATGGCATCAGCGACTCGATGGACATGAGTTTGAGTGAACTCCGGGAGTTGGTGATAGACAGGGAAGCCTGGCGTGCTGTGATTCATGGGGTCGCAAAGAGTCGGACACAACTGAGCGACTGAACTGAACTGAATATTGAATGGTTTACCTTGGAAACGAACAGAAATCATTCTGTCATTTTTGAGACTGCATCCAAGTACTGCATTTCAGACTCTTTTGTTGACCATGGTGGCTACTCCATTTCTTCTAAGGGATTCCTGCCCACAGTAGTAGATATAATGGTCATCTGAGTTAAATTCACCCATTCCAGTCCATTTTAGTTCACTGATTCCTAGAATGTCTACATTCACTCTTGCCATCTCCTGTTTGACCACTTCCAATTTGCTTTGATTCATGGACCTAACATTGAAGGTTCCTATGTAACATTGCTCTTTATAGCATCTATCACCAGTCACATCCACAACTGGGTATTGGTTTTGCTTTGGTTCCATCCCTTCATTCTTTCTGGAGTTATTTCTCCACTGATCTCCAGTAGCATACTGGGCACCTACTGATCTGGGAAATTCCTCATTCAGTATCCTATCATTTTGACTTTTGATACTGTTCATGGGGTTCTCAAGGCAAGTATACTGAAGTGGTTTGCCATTTCCTTCTCCAGTGGACCACATTCTGTCAGACCTCTCCACCATGATCCGCCCGTCTTGGGTGTCCCCACACTGCATGGTTTAGTTTTATTGAGTTAGACAAGGCTGTGGTCCATGTGATCAGATTGACTAGTTTTCTCTGATTATGATTTCAGTGTGTCTGCCCTCTGATGCCCTCTCGCAACACCTACCCTCTTACTTGGGTTTCTCTTACCTTGGTCGTGGGCTGTCTCTTCAGGGTTGCTCCAGCAAAGCACAGCCGCTGCACCTTACCTTGGACGAGGGGTATCTCCTCACGGCTGCCCCTCCTGACCTTGAACGTGGAGTTAGCTCCTTTTGGCCCTCCTGCGCCTGCGCAGCCACCGCCACTTGCACTTGGGGTGGCTCCTCTCGGCCGCCGCCCCTGACCTCGGGGGCATGGGGTGGCTCATCTCGGCTCTCGCCCCTGACCTCAGGTGAGGGGTAGCTCCTCTCCTCACCTATTAGGGCTGAAGTTTCTCCTTTGCACTCTCTCAGCCCGTTCTTCGTTGTCATACAATTTTTTTTCTCTTCTGAAACTAAATTCTAAGGAAGGGCCAAGTATGTATGTTTCCCTACAAGTTTGTCCCTTTCTGTTGTCTTAACTTCTTTCTGTCCCTGTGATTCTTTGTCAATATCCATGTCCTCAGAAATTTCTATAGATAGGTTGTGGGAACCTGGATAAACTTGTCTGGTGGAAACTCACCTGTGGAGATTTAGCAAGATTAGTGAGGTGGAGTCAATTCAAAACTTTAAAGGTGAAGGCAACTCCCTCGGGATTTGGTCCAGGAATTCCAGTGAAAAAGTATTACCAAGTAAGGCAAGGTCTTGAGAGCCTTACCTGAATACAGGGTGGCTTTATACTCAGAGATAGCTGTGGCTTTGTCTGGCTGACTCTGTTGACCTTCTACCACATTTCATGACTTTGAGGGAGAGGGGATTGAAGAGCAGAAAGGATTATGCCAAGAGATGCAGTGATTGGAGTAGGTCATCCTGAGCTTAGCTTTATCCTCTTCCATTTCAGGGCTGAAAAACAGGGTCCTAGGAACAGGCCAACCTAACAGCAGGTCTTTCTTTGATTCCCCCAGGCAGGGATAGTCCCTACTCCATCAGCACCTGCCTGAAACATGGCTGTCTCTCCCACCAGACTGGCACTCTTCAAGGGCAGGGCCAGCTTCTTATATCTTCCTGGGGTCCCTAGCACCCAGCATGGTGGGGAAGGGACATCAGAAAATGCTTGATCATGAACATTTGTGTGGTAGCTCAGAGCATGTCTGTCCACAGAGATCATCCAGGCATAATCTATTCTCCTGAAAGTCGCAACAATTCTGTGAAACATGGTAGAGATCATCATGCATTTTATAGCCAAGAGGTGCAGAGAGGTGAGCTATGAATTCAAACTGCTGTTAAGTGTCTGTCTGTCTGTATGCTGCTTCACGTGTGCTGTCTCTGTATGGATCCATGTCTGGAGGGAGGCTGGTGTCCTCCCACGAGAGAGTGTTTGGTGTATGGGAAATCTCCTCCCGGTGGAGTGATAGGGAGCTCTGTCTGGTGTCAGCATCCTGTGATTCTCTCCCCAGTGGAGTCTGCCTCCTTTGGTCAGCAGAGGGAAGCAGTGAAACAGAACTTTCTGAAGGCCAGGTTCACCCAACCTTTGCATGGTCAGAGCCTCTGCAGAGTTCTAGACAAATAACAGTGACTGCCATTTACCAAACACCTATTTTGTGCCACAATTATTATAAAATATATTATTTCTAATCTTTAAAACAGCTGTGCATAGAGGGGATGACCATCTTCATTGTCTGGATGGGGAAACTGACTCAGAAATGAAGTCACTTGCCTGTGGCCATGGAGCTGGTGAGGTATACCTGGCATGTGAACCAGATGTGCTGGTTCCAAAAAGTTGGTGTGTCTCCGTTAGCAAGCCAAGGACAAATGTCTGTTGAACAAACTTGTTGAATGAAGTCAAGATAGGGTCCTCCTCCCTCTCAGACACCCTAATCCTCCCAGCCATCCTATTTCTTGGGGTGAACACCACACAGGGCTGAGAGCAGATCTCCAGCTTGAGGAGGAAATGTTTCTGCCCCCTGCCTTCTCTCTCCTAATTCTGTCACCGCCCAAAGTCTTCCATAATGTCTTTTTTTCTTTCTTTTATTAATTTAATTTTTTTGGTTGTGCTGGATCTTGGTTGCTGTTCACAGGCTTTCTCTAGTTGTGGTGAGCAGAGGCTACTCTTCGTTGTGGTGCATGGCTTCTTACTGTGGTGTATTCTCTTGTTGGGGAGCATAGGCTCAGTAGTTGCAGCACACAGGCTCTAGAGGGCAGGCTCAGTAGTTGAGGCACATGGGCTTAGTTTCTCAGTGGCATGTGGAATATTCCCAGACCAACGATTGACCTTATGCACCTTGCATTGACAGGTGG
Source organism: Moschus berezovskii (assembly GCF_049115385.1). NCBI lineage: Eukaryota > Metazoa > Chordata > Mammalia > Artiodactyla > Moschidae > Moschus > Moschus berezovskii. The sequence goes on from NC_142463.1 coordinate 21,325,290, forward strand.
ATTCTTATCTACTGTATCACCAGGGAAGGCCTGCTCTTTTCTTTCGGAATCCATCTCCAATACTTATTTTCCATCCAAAGCTGGGACAGGAAACAGAAGCTTGGGGTTAGAATCTGGTACACTGGAATGGACAAGACTGGACTGCTAACCTCTGCTGCTAGTCTCACATCCAGGTGATCCTCAATGGCCATTGCCCTAGTATAAGTCTCCACCCTCTCTTGTCAGCCTTCCTCACCTCTCTCCTACCCTCCAAGTCTTTCCACCTCCCCACATTAATTTCCACGTTAGCCAGCGTGACTGATGCCTCAGTTCCCTTTACAGCCTTCAGTCCTCCCTGTGGCCTCTAGGGTCAAACTCCAGGTCCTCAGACTGGCCGGCAAGGCTGGGCATGTTCTGGGTCTGGCCTGCCTCTCCAGCCTCTCCCCTCAGTCTGAACCATCCTCAGACCCTGTGCCCCTGGAATTATCCGACAGCTGGCTGACTGTGCCTTGCCTCTTTGGTCTTGTCTATCCATGTCACTTTCTCTGCTAGGGAATGCTTGTTTATCTTTCCAGATGCAATACTAATGACCCCTCTTCTGGGAATGCGTCCATGACCTTTCTTTCTACCCCAGCTGTAATAAATTCCTCGCCATGGTTCCCGCAACAGGAAACACTTGACTGCCTTGATTTGTTTTGTGCTTTTCTCTCTGCCTCCTCTGGGAGTTCCTCCATGTCTGAGATAGCTCTGTCTCTCCAGCCCTCAGCACGAGTATTAGTAGCTCAGGATAGTAGTAGCTTACTGGGTATCTGTTGAATGCATGAACTCAGCCTCAGCTGGCTTCCCTGTTCAGGCCTGTGGCTTCATGCTACTGCTGCTCTGATCACCTCTGAAGTTGTGCAAAGTGGTATGAAGAAAGAACTGGCTTCAGTGTCCCTGCTGGTCAGGCTTCGCCTTCCTCTGGACACCCACAGTGAGGGAGCATTCTCTACCACATCCCACCAGGCCCAGAGGTATACCCTACTTTGGAGCATAAGCTTTGAGACACATACCCTCCTTCCTTCTCTCCCCACCACTTCCGTCTCCAAAAGTTTGCCAAGAGCCTAGTAAATCTCTGTACAGCAGCTGACAGGCCCTGTTGCCTCCTGGCATTACTCACCCGCTGTTGTCATTTGTCAGGAGAGAGGGAGAAGGAGCAGATGTTGTTGGAGATAGGAAGGAGTGAAGGGAGAGCAGGTGAGTCATACCTTGATATTCTAGGGCTTCCATCTTCTCGGTGAAAGGGCAAATGCTGACTCAGCAGAATTAGCTTCTTCTCTTTGGCCCTCTTTTCAGGGACAGGATGAATGATTGTCAGAAACCCCAGGGTCTCCCCTGAGGGAAGGTCCTCAGAGCTATCTGAGCCAGCCTGCTGCCTTTTAGCAGAACCTGGTTCACACTCTCTGCCCTTGTCCTCTCCTTCTCACAGACATATTTGTGATACCTATGGTCTGATTGGCTTTTTCACTTTCACTTTCAGACACTAACCGTGCTGTGGAGGGGCTCAGGGTTCAATCCATCTATGCTGATTTTAACTGTCTGCTTTAGTCGGTGAGTTTTGATAATGGGAAGAGCCATCACCCACCTCTGGGTGTGTCCAGCAGAGTCCTGGTCAGTCCCAAAGTCGATTCCAGATACTCGTTGCCAAGTCTGCAAATTGCTGTACTCTTGTAGCAGTGCTTGTAGTGAGCACCACAAATTTTACACATTTGCCAAATTTTAAGCAAACAGGTGCATGGTATGGAAACAAGCCCTGAATGGTTTCAGTTGTACCAGGTGTACACCAATGTAGTTCAATGTCCAGGGCAGAGAGTAGTGAGCTTATTGTCTTCTGGGGGTGGGGGTTGCTAGTTGCTAGGCAACTAGCAGCATTGCCCAGGGTTTCCAAAGTCCTCTAGCCTGTGCGGTCACATTACCCTTGATACTCAAATAGAAACATCTGAGATGCATTTCCACACATGGTGGAAAACTAGCATGATCCTCACAATATTTTCAGAAGCTTCTGTTTCTCTTGGTATTTCCTGGTTGTTGTAGTGATCTTAAACTTGTCTACAAATTCTTCCTATCAGAAAAGCGTAGTCTAATTCCGTCCCCTTGATGATGGACTGGCTTCAGTGATTTATTTCTCATAAACAAAAAGAGGCGAGGGACTTCTCTGGCAGTCCAGTGGTTAGGACTCTACGCTTCCATCACAGGGGGCATGGGTTTGATCCCTGGTTGGGAGCTAAGATCCTACATGCTATGCAGCACGGCCAACAAAGCAAAAGCAAAAACCAAAAAGCTGGAAAGAGGCAAAGGTGACGCTGTGTGATTCCTGAGGCTAGATTGTACCAGATGATAGAACTTCTATCAGTCTCTCTTTTTACATACTTGCTTTTGGAACCCAGCTGCCACGCTGTGAGGAAGCCCAGGACACATGAAGAGGCCATGTGCAGGTGTTCTGGCCAACAGCCTTAGCTGGGGCCCCAGGTGACAAACGTGAGTGTTAGGTGAATGAGGAAGCCTTTGAGAGGACTCCAGCCCTAGGAGGTCTGACTGCCACCATGCTGGCCTAGTAGCACTATCCTCTTTCTGTGCCACCTGGGTCCACATACACCATTGCTCCGCCTCCTTCACCCCCACAAAGCATCACTCATGCAAGGTTAGGACCTGTGGTGGGTGATATCAACGATTTGGGGCTGCAGAGGGGAGCTGCAGCAGAGATCAGGACAAATGAGAACTTGAATTTGAATATTAGACTCCCATTGGGGAAGATTCACAGGCACTCCACAGGGGATTTTTGCTGGTTCTACAAGCAAGGCCTCTGCCCTCACTATGGGGCTCTCTTTTCCACTCTCCATCCTCCTCTCCCTCTTCGGCTGCATTCATTCCTGTTTTCATAGGCAGTCATCCAACCATCCAGTGTTAGTCCATAAGTGTAAGGCTGCAAGAAATGAAAGATTATTTCTCTACATGTAAACTTATTTTCTTTCCCCAATGCCCTTCCTACAGGTGGTGGAAATGTATCTCAGTCAACTCTGGGTCTTCTCACTCCTTCTGCCAGGTGTGTGTTGAGTTCTGGGAGTCACTGCAGTACTGTTGAGGCTGGGCTGTGGGGTGCCTGTTTTCTCCCGAGTGTACACGGTTCTGCCTCGCCCTCACTCTTACTGTAGTTAGCAAAGGTGGCCACTGTGTCTTCCCTCGTGTCAAACCACAAGGTCTTTCCAGGTCAAACTCCCTCCCAGTTGCTCCTGAACCCCCCACCCCCCCGGGAGAACAGAGCATGCATCTGCTCCCGTGCTGTGAGGCTGTGAAGACCCATCAGCCTAGAAGCACCATGCAGGCCCTTCCTCAGCACCTTTCCAGAGCCACCTGGGCCATGCTGCTTTCCTAGGCTTGACCCCGGGAGGATGTGTGTCCCTTTTCCCTCTGAGTTCCCACACAGGTAACACGAGGACTTTCTCAGGAACTTGCCAGAGTCACACCTCTTCTTCACTGGCTCTTTCTCTGTCCCTGTGTTGTAGAATATGGAGTCACAAAACACCTTGGAGGACACTCAAGACAGTGGAGTACAGTTTATTACGCCAGTTTATATTGGTATACCAGTACCAATTCTAAGGGGAATTGGTTTACAACAAGGACCCCGATGATTTTGGAGGGCTTGGTTTTATACCCTCTGCTACAGGACTTGGAGAAGGCATCGGCACCCCACTCCAGTACTCTTGCCTGGAAAATCCCATGGGTGAAGGAGCCTGGTAGGCTGCAGTCCATGGGGTCGCTACGAGTCAGACACGACTGAGTGACTTCACTTTCACGGATTGGAGAAGGAAATGGCAACCCACTCCAGTGTTCTTTCCTGGAGAGTCCCAGGGACGGGGGAGCCTGGTGGGCTGCCGTCTATGGGGTCACACAGAGTCGGACACAACTGAAGTGACTTAGCAGCAGCAGCAGCACCTCCTCACAGTCATGGTTGGGAGGCCCTTAGCTCACTGGCAAATAAATTTCTGGGTTTAGAGCTTGACAATCTTCCACCTTTATTTGGGGATTTTCACATAAAAGTCCTTGATCTGAGAGGTGGAAAGTCACTTTGCCCCAGACCCCCCAATAGGAGAGTGACTATGGCATGCAGTGCTTTTAATAGCTGTCCCATAATCAGTTTGTCAGTCTCTTATTAAAATGACAACAGCTGCCACTTCTCTCAGACATGAGGGCCATCCAGAGGCTACGGGATCCAGCCTTTTTGATAAATAAGCCACAGTTCGCTGCCCTGAGCCTATTGCTTGTGTCAGCAATCTGAGTGCTACTTGTTCTTTCTCATAAATGTACAGAGTGCAAGTTTGGTTAAATCAGGGAGGCCTAGTACGGGGTCCTCTGTCACAGCTCTCTTTAATTGTTCAAAAGCATGATTCTGCTCTGGCTCCCAAGTTAGTCATTCCCGGGACCTGTAGTGGCAGAATACAGGGGTTTAGCTATTTGTGAAAATCCAGGTATCCAGATCTGGCAAAACCCCACAGCTCCTAAAGATTCTCTCACTTGCCTTTTGGTAGTAGGCTGGTTTATCTGACTGATCACTTGTTTTTGTTCTAAGCCCAAGGCAACCTCCCCTTCTTTTTAATAAATCCCACGTACTTTACCCTCAATCTGGCAGATTTGGGCCTTTTTCCACGACACCTTGTATCCAGCCTGGTCCAGCCAGCCCAAGAGAGTCTTAGTTCCTTCCCAGTGTGGAGAACAAATCTCTGCCATCAGGAGTAGGTCTTCTATATACTGTAAGATCTGACACTTGGTAGTATCTGACGGGAAGGAGAGGAGATCTGTTTCCAGGTCTTCCCCAAATATCTTAGGGGAATTTTTGAATCCTTTGTGGCAGCCAAGTCCAAGTCAGCTGGGACTTCTGACCTGTCCTGGGGTCTTCCCATTTGAAGGCAAAATTTTTTTGGCTAACTGGAGCCACTCTTATACAAAAAAAAGCCAAACAAGTAAAATACTGGGCATTAGGAGGCATTAGGCTTACTAAGCTCAAGTCCTGAACTAGCTGATAATCTTTTTCCCTGTTCTTCTTCACCGGGAGGATAGGGGTGTTCCATGGTGATTGGCATTCCACCAGTATGCCTGCCTCCTTCAGCCTATCAATGTGGAACTTGATTCCCTTCCTGACAGCCAGCGGTATAGGATATTGTTTTTTCCTTATGGACTGGGCCCCCACCTTTAGCTCTATTATCACCAAAGGGTGGTTTTACACAAGTCTGGGGGGGTTACTTTCAGCCCATACTTCAGGAAACAGCTTTGTTCAGGCTTCCAGGGTCTGCAACCCCCGCCTCCCCAGATGACTGATCAGCTTCCATTCATCTTCCCTTGGTATCATCACAGACAGGAGGAAAGTCTGTTCCCACTTGCAATTCAGCAGCGATTTCTATCATCTGGGTGTTGGTAAGAGCAGAGAACCCCTCCATCTTTTGGCATTTCCTTCTAATATCTGGATACGACTGGGCCACGAAGGCGGCGTGTAGGAGCCTTTGATTTTCAGGGGTGTCTGGATCAAAGTTGGTGTATCGTCGAAAGGCCTCACACAGTGTCTCATAAAACTCTGTGGGAGTCTTGTCTGCCTTTTGGATCATAGGGTTAGTCTTAGCCATGTTAGTAGGCTGGTGAGCCCCCTCTTGAGGCCTTGTATAATGTTGTCTTATACCGTTCCAAGGATTGCTTACCTTGGTCAGTATTGAAGTCCCAGTCTGCTCTTGTGTCTGGAGTGGCTTCTCGGGCCCAACTTTCAGGGTCCAGCTGGCCCTCTGGTACATTTTCTCAGAGCCACTTACGTGCCTCTGTGAGGATCTACTGTCTTTCTTCTGTACTGAAGAGGATGAGGAGAAGGTGGGCTATGTCATCCCACATCAGTTGGTGGGTCCTGAAAATAGTCTCCATTAGATGAATCATACCCCGTGGCTTCTCAGAATAGAGAGGGGTGTGTCTTTGCCCGTTCAAGCGATCCATGGTAGAGAATGGCTGATAGTTAAAGAGCAGTGGGGCCAGGATGGATGTGCCCGTCTGGCCCCCCTACAGCACTGCTTTGACCTCCCTAAGAGGCATTTGCAAAACCTCTCTCTCTTGAGGTTCCTTTGTAGACCTCAGCTGCCTCTAAACACTTGATTGTCCCTTTCCCCCCTCTTCTCAACTGGGGAGGGGTAGGTATAATATTGGTGCAGCAGCTCCCATTGCACTAGGTGGTGCAGTAGGAGGGAGAGAAACCTGCTCCACTGAGGGAGGCAGAGGAGGAAAGTCTCTCTTGTTCTTTCCTCTTGTTCTGGGGGTCCCCTTCATGTTCCCCAGTATGGAGGGGGTGGTGGGAGTTCTTCCTCCTCCGGATCATAATATAATTCCTTTAATTTTTCTCACTTGCATTTTGCCTGTGCCAGAAAAATCTTGCTTTCTACTTTTCCAAGATAACATACCTGGGCCCAAGGGGGTGTATTCTGTGCATTTAGTACTGGGTGGCCTGGCTGCCTGGTTACCACGGAGTACACAGCCCGAACTTTGTTCAATTTTAGGGTTCCCTCTGAGGGCCATCCTACCCCAAAGGATGGCCAGTCTATCTCACAAAATGTTCTAAGCTTGTCTGGGGTTAACTTCATACTCTAGTCTCCTCTAAAGCCCTTTTTGAAGTTTTTAATCATGTGTTCAAGGACGGTTGGCTTGGATTCTCCACTCCCCATCCTACTTTTCACGTTTCTTCTATCACTTACAGAAAGTCCAACTTCTATTTCATTGCTCCTTTGGGCTTCCCTGGTGGCTCAGAGGTTAAAGCATCTGCCTCCAATGTGGGAGACCTGGGTTCAATCCCTGGGTCGGGAAGATCCCCTGAAGAAGGAAACGGTAACCCACTCCAGTATTCTTGCCTGGAGAATCCCATGGACGGAGAAGCCTGGTAGGCTACAGTCCACGGGGTTGCAAAGAGTCGGACACGACTGAGCGACTTCTCTTTCACTTTGCCAGGGTCATGTACTCAGCCACTGCTGATGTCTCCACTCAAAGCACAACTGCCACTTTATCTCGGCTATGCTGCTGCTAAGTCACTTCAGTCGTGTCCGACTCTGTGTGACCCCATAGACGGAAGCCCACCAGGCTCCCCCGTCCCTGGGATTCTCCAGGCAAGAACACTGGAGTGGGTTGCCATTTCCTTCTCGGCTATGACCAGGGTGGAAAAGGCCTTACTTACTAAGTGTTTCAGTGGTAATCTCTCTCATGTTTTTCTCTCAGAAGCCAGCCAAATCCAAGCAATTAAGGCTTCCATCTACTCCTCTTTGCATAAGTCTGATCTTGGAGAGATCCAAGTCTGTCTTATCGTGGGTCAGTGCAGACAAACATGCACCCAGAGCCACAGTTCCCAGTCTGGTCCTAAACAACATCTGGGAGGTCCCTGAATCCCTAAGGAGAACTGGAGGGTGTTGTGGCACAGGGGACAGTCCCTTGTAAGCCAGAAAAGACATTGACAAACAACCAGCACAGATTCAGTTAACAGAATTTTACTTATTTCAGTAAACAATTCCCCACTGAGCCTACGAGGACACAGCTGCCACAGACTCATCCAAGGGGGTGATCAGGCCCCTTCTTCCACTATGACAGTGGGACGTACCTGTGTGCGCTTTCCTTCTGTTGTCTAGTCCTGTGAAATCCACCTGGAAAGAAGAGTCGATTAAACAAGGGCTGATTCGGGGGAGGAGGCGCCTTCCCCTTCTGGAGGCTCTCATCCCAGCAAGCCACAGGTGGAGGCTCAATGGGCCTCTCTCTCTGAGGGTTTCCCAGCCAACGCACCAGAATTGCTGTAGAATCTGGAGTCACAAAACACACCTCGGAGGACATTCAGGACAGTGGAATACTGTTTATTATGCCAGAGGGCCCAGGTGGAATTGGTTCACAACAAGGACCCCGATGAGTTCAGAGGACTCGGTTTTATACCCTCTGCTACATGCCTCTTCACACATTAGTAGTTAGTTTTACAACATGTAGGTGCTGAAAAATTAACAATTACAACATGCAGGTGCAGGCACTATCATTAATCTAATTGAGACAACCTGATCTTTACTTCCAATCTTTGTTTGCCATCTGTGAGGAGGCGGTTTCCTGATTTTTCTTTAACGATGGTTAACAGGGTTCAGGCCCAGTTCACATCCTGCCTTAAGATGGCTGACAGTCTTCAAGATGGAAGCCCTCTTGCCCTCCTCCCAGTGGCCCTGACACCTGCGGTACCCGTTCATTTGGTCTCAGCTATGGGAAGGTGGTACCAATTGTTCATGTACTATTCCTTTAAATCTACTGTTTATGTTACAGAGCTTATGCTCCAAATCCTTCAGGGCTTAGGTTTTAGAAGTCTGAAAGCCTGGTTTTTGCAACTCCAGGTCTTGCCTTTTGAATCTGCAAGTCAAGAATGCTACTCTGATTGCAAAGAATTTCAGGCCTAGCTAGTACCTAGAGTGTACTAGGAAGGGAATGGGGAGAGCAGTGCAGATTGCAGAGTCCTGGGAAGTAAATATCTTACACAGTGTTTTAAAGTCTCTTTGTCCATTCAGCTCACATCTAACCTGTGGCCAGGGACCGTGCTATTCTTAGTTGCTCAGTCATGTCCGACTCTTTGCAATCTTATCGACTGTAGCCCCCCAGGCTTCTCTGTCTATGGGGATTCTCCAGGCAAGAATACTGGAGTGGGTTGCCACACCTTCCTCCAGGGGATCTTCCCAACCCAGGGATCGAACCCATGTCTCCAGCGTTGCAGGCAGATTCTTTACCATCTGAATCACCAGGCACTTCATTTAATTTATCTCCAAACCAAAAGAACATTCTTTGCCTAAGAGCAATTCTACCTTCTTCCTAAGTCAGTTGGCCCAGATGGCAGGTAACTTTTAAAAGGAACACTTTCTCCTTATTGTTACATAATTATAAACTGTCTCCAGAGCTATAATGGAGACCAGCACTGGGGACCTTGAGACAGAAAGTAGTCACAGATGAGTTGCAGGGGTCGGGTATGGTTGACTTCCTGGAGGAAGTGACATTTGAGCTGGGAGAACATTCCACGCAGAGAGGAAAACAGAAGAAGAGCTACAGAGGTCATCCTGGGATCCAGGAGCAGGATAGGAAGGAGGGAACCACAGGGTGCTGATGGGGAGAGGACATCAGAATGACCTGCAGGAATCAGCTATGCCAGGCCTGGGTGGCAAAGTGTTTGAATTCCATCTCAAGGGTAAGAAGTATGATCCCTTTAGTAGACTCTAGACAGGGCAGTTGTTATTCAGTGTCCAACTCTTTGTGACCCCATGGACTGCAGCACACCAGGCGTCCCTGTCCTTCACCATCTCCTGGAGCTTGCACAAACTCATGTCTATTGAATCAGTGATGACATCCAACCATCTCATTCTCTGTTGCCCCTTCTCCGCCCACCCTCAATCTTTCCCAGCATCAGGATATTTTCCAATTTGTTGGTTCTTTGCGTCAGGTGGCCAAAGTATTGGAGCTTCAGATCCTGCATCAGTCCTTCCAATGAATACTTAGAGTTGATTTCCTGTAGGATTGACTGGTTTGATCACTTTGCTGTCCAAGATACTCTTGGGAGTCTTCTCTAACACCACAGTTAGAAAGCATTAACTCTACTGTGCTCAGCCTTCTTTATGGTCCAACTTGCTTATTTAACTTATATGCAGATTGCATCATGAGGAACGCTGGGCTGGAAGAAGCACGAGCTGGAATCAAGATTGTTGGGAGAAATATCAATAACCTCAGATATTCAGATGACATAACCCTTATGGCAGAAAGTGAAGAGGAACTAAAGAGCCTCTTGATGAAAGTGAAAGAGGAGAGTGAAAAAGTTGGCTTGAAGCTCAACATTCAGAAAACTAAGATCATGGCATCTGGTCCCATCACTTCATGGGAAATAGATGGGGAAACAGTGGAAACAGTATCAGACTTTATTTTTGGGGACTCCAAAATCACTGCAGATGCTGATTGCAGCCATGAAATTAAAAGATGCTTACTCCTTGGAAGGAAAGTTATGACCAACCTAGATAGCATGTTAAAAAGCAGAGACATTACTCTGCCAACAAAGGTCTGTCAAAGCTATGGTTTTTCCAGCGGTCATGTATGGATGTGAGAGTTGGACTGTGAAGAAAGCTGATCGCCGAAGAATTGATGCTTTTGAACTGTGGTGCTGGAGAAGACTCTTGAGAGTCCCTTGGACTGCAAGGAGATCCAACCAGTCCATTCTAAAGGAGATCAATCCTGGGTGTGCATTGGAAGGATTGATGCTAAAGCTGAAACTGCAATACTTTGGCCACCTCATGCGATGAGTTGACTCACTGGAAAAGACTCTGATGCTGGGAGGGATTGGGGGCAGGAGGAGATGGGGACGACAGAGAATGAGATGGCTGGATGGCATCACCGACTCGATGGACATGAGTTTGAGTGAACTCCGGGAGTTGGTGATGGACAGGGAGGCCCGGCGTATTGTGATTCATGGGGTCGCAAAGAGTCGGACACGACTGAGAGACTGAACTGAACTTCACATCTATACATGACTACTAGAAAAACCATAGCTGTGACTAGACGGATCTTTGTCAGCAAAGTGATGTCTCTGCTTTTTAATATGCTGTCAGATTTGTCATAGATTTTCTTCCAAGGAGCAACCGTCTTTTAATTTCATGGCTGCAGTCACAATCTGCAGTGATTTTGGAGCCCAAGAAAATAAAGTCTGTCACTGCCTCAAAGTAGAAACAGACAAACAAGTGCCATGGTTCAAATAGTTTCCTCTCTGCACCCTTTCCTGGTGTTTCCTCATTCCACTATCCCTACTTGAAATGCCAGTGCCATTCTCTTCCTTTTATGGGAAAGATATCTGGCCTGGCCTGCCCTGCACCCTATTTCCTTTCTCTCGACTGAAACTTGCATCCTCATTACAGTGACCCTGAATGTGCAGGGTCACGTGCAACTTGTGGCTGTCCTTTTTACTCTTCTACCCCTAGGCCTTTGTTCTTGCTGTTCTCTCCACCTTCCCATACTTCTCTCTGTTTGCCTCCCTCTAACTCATCCTTTAGGTCTTGGCTCTGTAGCTATCTCCCCAGATCATATCTAAGTCCCTGCCCACGAGTGTTTCTGATCTGTGTCTCTACTTTCCAAAGTGGTCCCAGCCTAACTCCTTGGCCAGGAGCCCCAGCCCTGGGCCTGGAGCCATCTAGGCAGTAAAACTGAGTTGCTTCCTGGCTTCCTTTGACAGCAGTGTTCCCAGAAGGTGGGATTGGCAGTGTTTCCAGGCCCTGGACACTAATTCTGATGTAAACTTCAGGGCTACATGTTATAAAATAGGATTAGTGGGCAGATCATTAGGCAGCAAGTGAGGCTGTGGCCCCAGAGAGAGGAACCAGACTTTGTGGTGGGTTTCATGGGCCTTGCTCTAGTTTCAGAGTCAGAAAACCTGTGTCCTAACCCAGTGCCAACATTACTTTGCCAAAAAAAGGTCAGTCTAGTCAAGGCTATGGTTTTTCCAGTAGTCATGTAAGGATGTGAGAGTTGGACTATACAGAGAGCTGAGCACCGAAGAACTGATGCTTTTGAACTGTGGTGTTGGAGTCACAGTTGGTTTTGAACTCTTGAGAGTCCCTTGGACTACAAGGAGATCAAACTGGTCAATCCTAAAGGAAATCAGTCCTGAATATTCATTGGAAGGACTGATGTTGAAGCTGAAACTCCAATCCTTTAGCCACCTGATGTGAAGAACTGACTCATTTGAAAAGACCCTGTTGCTGGGAATGATTGATGGCGGGAGGAGAAGGGGACCGCAGAGGAAGAGATGGTTGGATGGCACCACTGACTTGATGGATGTGAGTTTGAGTAAACTCCAGGAGCTGGTGATGAACAGGGAAGCCTAGCGTGCTGCAGTCCATGGTGTCGAAAAAAGTTGGATATGACTGAGCGACTAAACTGAACTGAACTGAACCCAGCGCCAGTGTCGATTTGCTGTGTGACCCCGCTGAATCCTTTCTGTCTCCTGAGCCTCAGTTTGCTCATCTATAAAACGAAAGGATCAGATGAAATGATCTGCCTCTGGGGTCTTCTCAATAAGTATTCTTGAGTACCGCATGGGCTCTGCTGGTGATCAGAGGATGAAGCAGACCCTGCTCCTGCCCTCATGAGGCGTGTTGTCAGTGCAGGGCAGACCCCTGCTCAGCTGGTTCCAGTGCAGTGGCAAAGTGGAAAAGGTGGGTTTTGTGCTCAGACTGACCTGGGCAAGATCTGGCTGAGTCATCTTGGGCAAATGTCTTTATGCCTCTGAGCCTTAGGTTCCCTTCAGTAAAATGAGGATAATCACACCTGCATATGGAGATGGGTGATGAGGCTTAAATGGGGGGAAAAAAATCAACATGTCTAAAGAACTTGGCACTCCAGGCATTATTTCAGAGATGACAATTCTCCAGAGGGGCCTTGTGGGGGTTCTCAGGAGGGCGGGTTCTCTCTGCTTGGGGTGGAGGTGCACCAGGGAAGCTCACCAGGCTGGGCCCTGAGGGTAAAGAGCAGCCCCGGGGGAGGAGCCAGCTGGGCAGGTCCTTAGTGACCACCCTTCCCTGGTCAGAGCATCATCCTCCAGGCTCTGCCCACTCTGCACCAGGCAGGGGCTCTTCTTCCGCAGCTTCCCTCGGCTCGCTGGGCCCCAGCTCATGCTCTGCCTGTGTACTGTCCCTGTGACTGTTCCCGAGCCTCTCCGACTGGCCTTCATTTCCTACTCATCCTTCTTACTCAGGGCAGCCTCCCTTCTGCCTGAAACCTTCTCCTCTGACTCTGCGAAGGATCCCGTGTCTTTCTAGGTTCCCTCAGAACCCCACCTTCGCTCCACCACGCTGTTCTCATGCTCCTTTGTCCCCTGGGTGCTGTCTATCCTGCCCCGTGGTTCTTATGTCTCCTGCCTGCTTGGGACCTGGAATCGGTTTCTTAATTCCCCCACTCTGTCCTGCATTCTCAACTGTGTTCTCTTCCAGTGTCTTCCCCTCTGGATTAAAAAATTCTCAGGTATCTTATCTTCGGGCTTCCCTGATGGCTCACAGTAAAGAATCTGCTGGTCAATGCGGGAGATTCAGGTTTGATCCCTGGGTGGGAAAGATCCCCTGGAGAAAGAAATGGCAACCCACTCCAGTATTCTTGCCTGGGAAATCCCATGGGCAGAGGAGCCTGGCGGGCTACAGTCCATGAGGTCACAAAGAATTGAACATGACTTGGCAAGTAAAGAACCACAACCCCCCTGACGGATCATCAACACCCCACACCCCTTCCTTTGCTGCTCCATTCACAGGATCTTTCTCTGAGCACCACACTGTTTTTAAACCTCTTCACCTCATATCAGCAGGAGTGAGAGCCAGGCAGTGTTTGCTGATCACAGAAAAGAGAGCTGTTCCTAAGGCAGGGCTGGAGACAAGTGTACTTAGCACATTCTCTCCGAGGTTTTGGAAGCTGTCCTAAACCCAAGCATTGTTTAATTGCCCAAGCTGCTGCAGGGCAGGGACAGGACCCACAGTATTACTGAAACCTGAGCCAGGTAACTTGGTAACTTGTTCTCTTGACTCCCCTGCCCCAGTGATCCTTGGTAGTTCTTGCTAGAGATAGGTCCACCATCCTGCCTCTTTTGGTGAAGTGGAGCCCTGTTTTATGAATTAGAGGGAAAGGAGTTTCTGAAGGCACTATTCTTTCTCTTCCCTACCCACTAAACCTCAGCCTTGCTTGCCCACTTCCAGTGATGAGGAAGTCACCACTCATGGCTCAGAGGTACCTGCCTGGCAGGTTGATTGTGTAATGGATCTGGCATGCTAAGAGTTTTATAACTGAGTTCTTGTTCTCTTGCCCTTTTCCTGTCTCCAGGCAGTGCTACATGTTGAAGAGTTTTAGCCCCATTGTGTGTGATTTGTTATTGTTTTTCAGTTGCTAAGTCATGATTCTTTGTGACCTCATGGACCGCAGCACTCTAGGCTCCCCTGTCCTTCACTATCTCCTGGACTTTGCTGAGACTCATGTCCATTTAGTCAGTGATGCTATCTAATGATCTCATCTTCAGCTTACTTCTCCTTTGCCTTCAATATTTCCCAGCATCAGGGTCTTTTCAAATGAGTTGGCTTTTTCATCAGGTGGCCAAAGTATTGGGAGCTTCAACTTCAGCATCAGTCCTTCCAATGAATACTCAGGATTGATTTCTTTCAGGATTTACTAGTTTGATCTCCTTGCAGTACAAGGGACTCTAAAGAGTCTTCTCTACCACCACAATTCAAAAGTATCAATTCTTTGGTGCTCAGCTTTCTTTATGGTCCAGCTCTCACATCTGTACATGACTACTGCAAAAACCATAGCTTTGACTATAGAAGCCTTTGTTGGCAAAGTGATATCTTTGCTTTTGAATATGCTGTCTAGCTTTGTTATAGCTTTTCTTCCAAGGAGCCAGCGTCTTTTAATTTCATGGCTGCAGTCACCATCCACAGTGAATCTGGAGCCCAGGAAAATAAAATCTGTCATTGCTTCCACTTTTCCCCCTTCTATTTGCCGGGAAGTGATGGGACCGGATGGCATGATATTAGCATTTTGAATGTTGAGTTTTAAGCCAGATTTTTCACTTTCCCCTTTTACCTTCATCAGGAAGCTCTTTAGTTCCTCTTCATTTTCTGTCATCAGAGTGGTATCATCTGCATAATGAGGTGATAGATATTTCTCCTAGCCATCTTGATTCCACCTTGTGATTCATCTTAGCAAAGAGAAGGGAGTAGGATTCCTGGCTGAGGGATGAGCATGCACGAAGGCAAGACAGAGCAGAGTGCCCTGGCAGACCTAGAGGAAGATAGGTGACAGTTGCAGGGGAAGAGGGTGTGGACAGAGGATGAAGCTCAGTTGCGGGTATAGGAGCTGGGTTGGGAGTTCCATGAAGGTTGCATTCCAGACTTTATCTTTTAGTTTAAGGGCGATGGAAAGAAACCATAGAAGAGTTCTATCTGGAGAACTGTGACTAATACAGGCAGCACCTCTGCCATCACATCAAGGCAACAAGGTAGTGCTGGATAAAAAAATAAAGCCAAGGAGTGACCAGCCATGGTGGCCAACCCTGCCGGACTCTCTGCAGTGACTCAGCCTCATATCAGCCTGTGGAGCTGGCCATGTGAACTCTTGTTGGTTCAGACCCTGTGCTGGCACCACCTCCTCCTCACCCCCCACTGTTCTTGCCTCCCCATTGCTTTGCAGAAGCTGGAGGCTTGCTTTTCCCCTTTGGCCTCAGGTTGCACCTTCTGGGAAGATTAGAGATTTAGAGAAGGTCCTAGAGTTTGTCCCTGGGAAACTTGCCCTCTGGGCCACAGAGATCAGGACCCTCTGGCTTCTCTCAACTGCCAGGAACTCTGCCCAGTGCACTGTGTCCTGACACTGGACTCCATTCCTGACTAGCTCTGACTTCTCTCCTCCCTTCCCTGGGCATTGACCCTTGGGGCCTCCAGCTCTGCCAGAGATTTTCCGTATCAGAGATGGCACAAATGTAGAGATGGAAGTTCTCCTCCCAGGTCTTTCAGTGACTTGCTGGCCAAGTTCCTCTCTTGTCCAGAACTTATCTAGAAACTGAAAGACTTATTGCTAAAGTTCCCAGCTCTGAAGTCTGTAGTTCTGATGACAGGAAACTGATAAATTGACCAATGACCAACAAGCTGGGAGTTAGGGTGGGGATGTTCTCTTGTGTTTTCCTGGGGACAGAATAGATTTGAGGGAAGTATCTCAGGTTCTCAAGGAACTTTAGAGGCTTCATGGCAGAGGGAATGGTTTTCATTTCTCAACATTGTACCTGGTGACTCTAGGCAAAGATCCCACCTCACTGCCAAATTGGAAACTTCTATGATGCTGGGGGCTGTGGGATGCTGGGCATTTGCTCAGCTGGCAGCTGGGAGCTAGGTCAGCTGGGAACCAGAACTCTGGGCTCTACTTCCAGGACTCTCTGGGTCATCTCAGTAAGAGAAAATACTTCTTAGCCTGTGGCCCCGAAGAGAAAATGGAATCTTCTATCACCTTCCATTCAAAAAGCATGAAAGTGGACTACTTTCTTTCTATTCCTTTTTAATATTCCAGTGAAATGGCTGGATTGCCCATCTCCCCAGTCTCTGAGAATGCCTTTTGCTTCTCCCTGATGTTCCTGCTACTATGATCATCTCAGGAAAACCCCAGGAGTTTTCTGGGGTCAAAAGACTACTTCTGGTGTGTATTTAGCTCAGAGGGGTCTCCTTGAAGTCAGGAGGACATCATAGCTACCACCAGAAGCTCAGCGCATCATAGCTACCACCACCTTACTGCACTGCCATGGCTGCTGCTGACACCTGTCACAGCATCAGGTCCCATCCGAGGCTGCCCCCCATGCAACTCTTAATTCCCACCATAGAACTAGAATACACATTGCCTGTACCAAGATGATGTTTCAAATTGAACTTTTACATTATGAGACAAGATTCTAAACACACTGAAAATAAAAAAATATTGTAACAGAAGCCTACAAACCTACCTCCCAGATCTAACAGATGTGAATATTTGCCATATTTGTTTCAGATGCCTCTTTCTCCCTTAAAAGCAATTAAATGCTAGATATGGCTAAAATCCTACCCTGATCATTCCTTTTCCCTTGCTCTCTCCACAAAGTCTAACTTGAAATCAACATGTTTCCATATGTATTATACTTGAAAACTGTATGTGTGTAATACATAGTATGGCTTTTTGCATTAGAATTTTACATAAGTGTTTACTTGCTTTTTCAACTTCTCTGCTCCCCCCAAGCTTTGTTTTTGAGATTCATTCATATTGATATATGTGGACCTGGGTTACTCATTTGTATGGTTATTCATGGTATGAATTATTCAGTTTAGGTATCCATTTTCTTACCAAGGGAAAGTTGGAATGTTTCTACTTTTTCCCACTGTAAACTTGCTTTCATGGTCTCCAGGCATGAGAGTGGAAATTGGGTATATGCCTAAAGAATTGCTGGGTGGTGAGGTTTGCCCTTTTGCAACTTTACCAACACTGTCACATTGCTCTCATACTTACATTCTGACTAGAAATATATTAGGGTTTCTGTTTCCTTACATCCTCACTGATGCCTGGTACTATCAAACTTGAAAATTTTTGCTAATTTGTTTGATATGAACTAAAATCTCATTATAGAGTAAATTTTCATTTCTCTAATTTCTAATGAATTTGAACATTTCCCCATGCTTTTGGCCACTGAGGTTTCTTTTAAGAATTGCCTTTTCATATCTTTTGTTAATTATCCTTAGGTTGTTTGTGTTTCACTTATTATTTGTAGATCTTTATGTATTTGGAAAACTAATTTGTTGCTAGTACATGCTTTGTAAATATGTGATTCAGTCTGTGATCTTTTAACTTTGTATCTTTTCTATGCACAAACTTCAAATTTTAATGTTTAACTTCACACTTTTTAATGTGGTCAAATGTATTATTTATCAAGAGTTTATGATCTGATATTCTTTTAAAAGTTTTGACATATTTTTAAAGACAATGTTCATGTCTTTGAACCACTTGCAATTTTTGTATATGATATAAGATAGAGACCTAATTTTCCTGTTTCCTTGGGGACAGTCAGTAGTAACAGAATCATCTACCGAGTGTTTTGTTTACCTTTACTGGCTTGTAATGCTACTTTTGTCATTTATGATATTTTGATGTCATTCTTAGTTTTTCTGTTCCATTGTATGAGTACATTTAAAAAATATTACTAGACCTATAAAATGTCTTGATATCCTATGGGGGTAAATCTACTCTTATTCTTTTTCAAATTCTTCTGGCTATACTTGGACCTTTATTCTTCTGTAAAAATTTTAGGATCAATTTATTAAGTGCTATGTAAATTCCTGTTGAGATTTGCTTGGAATGGCATTAGAGTTACAGATTGCTTTAAGAAGTGCCATTTTGAAATATTAAGCCTTCCCTCCTTGGATTTGGTTTATTTTTCCATGTATTACCTCTCTACCTCAGTGGCTACTGAGACAAATATTAGATTTCCTTCTTTAATGAGCTCACAAGGTTTTGTGAGAATCAGTAGAGATTATACTCAGGAAAATCTTTCCAAAGTCTGCAGTTCTGAATATATTTGTTGCAGCCTTGGCATTTTATTAAGACCAAAAAATTTCTGGCCCTGTAGAAATTGGGGGCAGAAAAGGAAGCTCCACATTTACAGGCCTGCAAAGAGTAGCACAGGACTCAGTTGCTCCACCATGTGTGGAATCTTCCCAGACCAGGGAAACCTGTGTCCCCTGCATTGGCAGGTAGATTCTTACCCATTGTGCTACCAGAGAATTTCTGTGCTACTCATTTAATCCTTCACACAACCTTATGAGGCGGCTACTATTCTAACCACTGTTTCACAGATTAGCAACCTGAGAGTTAAAGAGGTCAAGGAACTTGTTCAGGGTTGGATGTGTACCTAAGAACAATCAGAAACCCAAGACAGGCAGCTAGTATGTCTGATGAGGAGGTAGTGGGGGCCAGGCAAAGCTTGGCAAGCACATGGCTTGAACACCAGAGTCGGGGTTTGGCTGCCCCAGCCAGATCTCTAAGGGCAGAAGCTACTGGAAACTTATATCTGGGAGCTATCACATGGGGTGGAGCTGGACAGGGCCTAAGGGGAGGGCTTTAAGAGTCACCCTTACAGGGAAACATGCCCTCCTTCCTGGGTTCCTCCAGAGGGGAACAGAAACGCTGTTTGCCAATAGCTCTAGCTGTCCCCAGAGGAAAAGTGCTGAGTCATCATTCCTGGTGGGAGGGAGAAAGGAAAAGGAGGAAAAAAGAGAAGGAAGGAGGGGGGATGAGAGACAAGGAAATAGGTCTTTTTGAAATGTCAGATGAAGTTTCCTCTGATGTGCCAAACACACCCTTTCCCCTACGCGTTCTGAAGCAATTGAGAAATATCTATATCCCTTTTCTTTATGCCTGGGAAATTGGGCATTTACACAGGGTTTCCAAGTTTCTGCCTCTCCAGGACCAGGCTGGTAGAGCTGACCATTGACTCACGGTCCATTTGACCTAATCAGGGCAATAAAATAGCATTAACATGTAGGTCCCGCCCCCTGCCTTCTGACACCTGTCACCCCAGCTCTTCCCATGCACTTAATCATATAACTGTGAGTCACATAACTTTAGGCTTAACTTGGGTCACCCCCAAAGGGAAAGCAGATAATTCACCCCAGAAAATAGGAGGGGTGGGTGGTTGGGAAGAGTGACCAGGAGAGAAGGCAAAGCCAGTCCGAGGTGTGTTATTGAGCTGCTTACCACTGGAGGCAAGAGGGCTCAGTCCTGCTGGGGGACCCTCTGAGGACCTGTTTAGAGTACACTTCAGTACTGCTTACCTGGGGCATGGGAGGGGAGAGTATTCATTTACCCCCTGTTCTTCATTGGTTATGTTAGGGTTTAGGACAGGCCACCCTAGAATATGCCTCAACTGCATATTGATTATTTTGAATTAAAGCTATTTAAGAAACCACCTGACCTGCCTCTTGAGAAACCTGTATGCAGGTCAGGAAGCAACAGTTAGAACTGGACATGGAACAACAGACTGGTTCCAAATAGGAAAAGGAGTACGTCAAGGTTGTATATTGTCACCCTGCTTATTTAACTTTTATGCAGAGTACATCATGAGGAACGCTGGGCTGGAAGAAGCACAAGCTGGAATCAAGATGGCCAGGAGAAATATCAATAACCTCAGATATGCAGATGACACCATCCTTATGGCAGAAAGTGAAGGGGAACTCAAAAGCCTCTTGATGAAATTGAAAGAGGAGAGTGAAAAGGTTGGCTTGAAGCTCAACATTCAGAAAACAAAGATCATGGCATCTGGTCCCATCACTTCATGGGAAATAGATGGGGAAACAGTGAAAACAGTGTCAGACTTTATTTTGGGGGGCTCCAAAATCACTGCAGATGCTGATTGCAGCCATGAAATTAAAAGACGCTTACTCCTTGGAAGGAAAGTTATGATCAACCTAGATAGTATATTAAAAAGCAGAGACATTACTTTGCCAACCAAGGTCCGTCTAGTCAAGGCTATGGTTTTTCCCGTGGTCATGTATGGATGTGAGAGTTGGACTGTGAAGAAAGCTGATTGCCGAAGAAGTGATGCTTTTGAACTGTGGTGCTGGAGAAGACTCTTGAGAGTCCCTTGGACTGCAAGGAGATCCAATCAGTCCATTCTGGAGGAGATCAATCCTGGGTGTTCATTGGAAGGACTGATGCTAAGGCTGAAACTCCAATACTTTGGCCACCTTATGTGACGAGTTGACTCACTGGAAAAGAGTCTGATGCTAGGAAGGACTGGGGGCAGGAGGAGAAGGGGACGACAGAGAATGAGATGGCTGGATGGCATCAGCGACTCGATGGACATGAGTTTGAGTGAACTCTGGGAGTTGGTGATGGACAGGGAGGCCTGGCGTGCTGTGATTCATGGAGTTGCAGAGTTGGACACGACTGAGTGACTGAACTGAACTGAAAGTCTCTGGACCACCTGTTTTACTAGTCTCTTACGGTCTAGGAAAATATTCCCTCTTGTTGCTTCTTCCCATATCTAAAGTTACACTGTTACTATCGTTAATCTCATATGGAACTACGTATCATCATTTTATCAGAGGCTCAGTTACACATTTGTTAATGCAAGAAACAATAAATTTGTAAAACAGGCAATATCGGTCATAAGTTACTGCAAATATCTCCTGGTTTGGGGGATATATTAATATCTTCTTTCCGGCAAACGTTCACAAGTGAGTTGGGTCAGGATGTTTCCTGTGGGCTGAAAAAGGGTATTTTAGTTTAACATTCAAGCATGGGGGCAGGGTTCCCTGAGATGGGCCAGTATGTATATTTTAAATGATAAGCAACATTGTTTGAGAGATTAACTTGTAGCAAAAGCAACAGAATGCAAAGGTTAATGTAAAAGAGACAAAACCAGTATGGAGTCAGATTTGTTATTCCCTGTTACAATTCCCCACTGTCAATGTCCACTTCACAATCTTGTGGGAAAGGGGTAAAAACTATCTTTGCTTCCTGCCAAATAGGGAAGATGAATGGTGACTGTGGAACAGAATTGATCAGCCTTGGACAGGGAATATTAGAATCTTTAGTAAACAGCACAGTTCTCTTCTTTATCTACAATTATTTGAACTTGATGAACTCCTTTAACCTTGTTTTCTAATTTGTAATTGGACTTAGGCTTTTAGCTCCAGTTCCCATCCTCATCTATTAATTTTAACTTTCTGACTATGTCTTAACTATACTTAGGGGGAAAGATTTCCTTACATCTGGAAAAGCACAGATTAAAAGCCAGTAATATTTCAGGCAAAACCAAAAAATTATAACCGTATTCATCAGTTGACTCAGTTCTGAATAAGTAATTCTTTTTACTAAAAGTTTTATGAAATCAGAGTTTCCATTAGGCTTTTAAAATATTTTGCCTAGTTTAGCAGTATGATTTAAAAGTTATCAGAAACCTGTTTTTGTCAAAATGTCCTTTTTATGACTCTTTTTGAAGATGTGGCAGATTTGCAAATTGTCAGCTTATCTGTTTAGGGGTGATAAAAGTCTTAAAAAAGTGTGGTTAAAGATCTAATGACAATATGTCTTGACAAAGAAGCTTATCCAAGTTGTTGTGACATACAGCATTATACAATAACAACTAAAATTAAAACATTATACCAGGGCATGTCCAAATTTCAGAAACGTTGTGTAGTTTCTAGAATGTATATATTAATAATATTTATTCATGCAGTATAATCTGAGGAAGCTGTGTAATTTAACATGTCAACCAATTCTAGTCAGTTTTATATGTATATATGTATTATTAAATTAAATTAAATTTTTTTCTGAGTTGCCTCAGGGGCCCTCTGAAACATCTCCAAGCTAGCTGAAGTCAAAAGAACTTTAATTAGAATTTTATAGGAAGTTCATAAAAAATATCAAAAAGTTAAAAAAACATTTGGTCAGATAGAATCGTAGGTCACTGTGACTATTTAAAAACAAATACAGATCACTTAAAGGCAAGTTCATACAATCTGTGATCAAAAGCAGCATTCTAAGTAAACTTGTTCCCTTAACAGAGAGGAACTAAAGCTAGTTCTACACCCGTCTACTTTTAATAACAAAATCCATTTACCTAAATAAGTTTCACCTAATCTCAGCCCAACCATGCATAAAAATCCTTTTTTACTCAAAACATGTATCCTACTTTCCTATTGTATAGTGAAATGTTTTACTGTTTTTAGTAGCACTCATTGTGTATTTAAATGAGAATCCCTGAGTCTTAACCATCTTAATTTCTTTCATCTTACCAAGAGGCAAGTAGTTGTTACTAGAATTTGGAGAGACTGTTTTAGAGACTTTTCAGAATGCAACTATTCTTGTAGTTTACTGAAAAACTCTTATGTCATTTGTATTTAATTCACTCATAAAAGTTTCATACCAAGTTATTTTTCTTTCTGACAAATTTACAACAGATATAACAAGATTTCATTTAACTTCTGTTAAACTTAGGTGCTTGTACATCTGGAAGTTCTCAGTTCACATACTATCGAAGCCTAGCTTGAAGGATTTTGAGCATTACCTTGTTAGCATGTGAAATAAACTCAATCGTGTGGTAATTTGAAATTCCTTGGTATTGCCCTTCTTTGGGATTGGAATGAAAATTGAACCTTTCCAGTCCTGTGACCAGATGTACAAGCTGGATTTAGAAAAGGCAGAGGAACCACAGATCAAATTGCCAGCATCCACTGGATCAAAAAAAAGCAAGGGAATTAAAGAAAAACAACCATCTACTTCTGCTTCATTGACTACACCAAAGCCATTGACTGTGTGGATCACAATAAACTGGAAAAGTCTTAAAGAGATGGGAATACCAGACCCCTTTACCTGCCTCCTGAGAAACCTGTAAGCAGGTAAAGAAGCAACAGTTAGAACCAGAAATGGAACAACGGACAGGTTCCAAATTGGGAAAGGAGTATGTCAAGGCTGTGTATTGTCACCCTGCTTATTTAACTTATATGCAGAGTACGTCATGTGAAATGCTGGGCTGGATGAAGTGCAAGCTGAAATCAAGATTGCCAGGAGAAATATCAATAACCTCAGATATGCAGATGATACTACCCTAATGGCAGAAAGTGAAGAGGAATTAAAGAGCCTCTTGATGAAGATGAAAGAAAAGAGTGAAAAAGATGGTTTAAAACTCAACACTAAGATCATGTCATCTGGTCCCATCACTTCATGAGAAAATGGAAACAATGACAGACTTTATTTTCTTGGGCTCCAAAATCACTGCAGATGGTGACTGCAGCCATGAAATTAAAAGACACTCCTTGGAAGAAAAGCTGTGATAAACCCAGATAGCATATTACAAAGCAGAGACATTACTTTGTCCACAAAGGTCCGTATAGTTAAAGCTATGGTTTTTCCAGTAGTCATGTATGGATGTGAGAGTTGGACCATAAAGAAGGCTGAGTGCCAAAGAATTGATGCTTTTGAACTGTGGTGTTGGAGAAGACTCTTGAGAGTCCCTTGAACTTCTAGGAGATCCAACCAGTCCACCCTAAAGGAAATCAACCCTGAATATTCACTGGAGGGACTGATGCTGAAACTCCAGTACCTGGCCACCTGATGTGAAGAGCTGTCTTGCTGGAAAAGACCCTGATGCTCGGAAAGATTAAGGGCAGGAGGAGAAGCAGGTGACAGAGGATGAGATAGTTGGATGGCATCACCGACTCAGTGGACATGAGTTTGAGCACATTCCAGGAGACAGTGAAGGACCCAGATATGCTGAAGTCAATGGAGTCACAAAGAGTTGGACTGAGCAACTGCAAAAGAACAAAAACAAAACCTAGGTGCACTAAAAGTATTATACTCAATGTTGATGGCTCTAAAGACAGATCTATATTAATTAAATTGTTCCAGGCAAATTTAAGGTTCTTTCTTCATCTCAAAAGAATTTATAGACAAGCAAGGAGGTTAAAGAAAGGAAAGTGAGACTTTAAGCAAGAATACTTCCTCAGGGGGAGAGCAGTCAGACAGGTGAGGAGCTTCTGCACTGGGTTTCTTTGCAAGTCAGTTATGAGGGGTATACAAATGAAGGGGTGGAATATTCACTGGAGAAGGAGGAACTTGGAGGTCGTATTCCCTGATTTTCATTCCAGCTCCATTTCCCCTTGGGGAGGAAGGATTTTTGTACTTATTTAGCTTAGATCAAAAGTGTCACGGCATCGGTGCCTGACGGGTACTTCTTATCTGCAAGGCTAATTTTACTGTAATGAGAGCATAATAAGCAACAGGTTACACTGGGAAGCAGGAGATTCTGCCTTTCCCTACCTATCTCTGCCTGCTTCTAAGATACTTATCACCCAAAAGATGTGGTCTCCTGTCAGTCTGCAGGTTCCTTCCTTTGTCTGCCCATGTACCACCCCCCACGTTTGTTTACAAGATGGGTGATTTCCTGCCATCTGGGCCCTGTCCCCCTAGCTACCTGCCTGCTGTAACAAGATCAACAAACAAACCTTAATATTAGGTATTAACTTAGAGTATTTCCCTGTTCATGTGAACTTGAAACTCATTTTGTATAGCTTCTTTTATATTTAATTTATGAATGCTCAAAGTCAATTTTTTTCTAGTTCCCAAATACTCAATTCAGATTAAACAAACAAATAACAGTAATATACAGTAATATACATCATCTTCTCACAGTCACATGCCTTTATGCCAGCAAAACTAGGAGAAAAAGGGATTTGGACACTGGAAAAGACTCTGATGCTGGGAAAGGTTGGGGGCGGGAGGAGAAGGGGACGACGGATGGATGGCATCACCGACTCTGTGGACATGAGTTTGAGTGTACTCCGGGAGTTGGTGATGGACAGGGAGGCCTGGCGTGCTGTGATTCATGGGGTCGCGGAGAGTCAGACACGACTGAGCGACTGAACTGAACTGAGATAGTCATTCATAGACACATACCCCCTTGAGATAAAAGCAATTACAAAAGACCCACTTTGATTAAAAATCAAGCTGTTAGGGACCTTTGCTCTCCAGATCTTGGGGAGTATTGAGGCATTTTCTTTTGTTTAGGGAGCATAGCCAAAGAACTCCTGTGTGTGTGTGTTAGTTGCTCAACTGTGTCCAGCTCTTTGTGACCCCATGGACAGTATCCTACCAGGCTCCTCTGTCCATGGAATTCTCCAGGCAAGAATACTGGATTGCCATTTCCTTCTCCAGAGGATCTTCCTGACCCAGAAATCAAATCCAGGTTCCCTGTATTGGCAGGTAGATTCTTTACAATCTGAGCCACCTGGGAAGCCCATAAAGAGCTCCTAGTTTTGCAAAGAAACCCCAGGGGACTATAAGAGGGAACACAGTTCTGACCACTCACAATTATTCACAGCCACTGTTATCAAATATCAAGTAAATGGCAATCCAAATTTGTCTCTTGGGGTCACAGTTTCCTAGCCCCCAAAAGGAAGATTCCCAACTAGTGCCCCATCAGTCCAAAAGAGAAGAACCCCAACCAATGCCCCCATTGGAGATGAAGCTGAATGAATGACCAAGGCTAGTTCAAAAGGGAAAAAACTCCCAACCAATGCTCCTCCAAAGGAAAAAATCAATGCAATGGAGAAGATACTCTGGCTTCATCACTCATGAGCCCCTTATTCACCAAAGATGTTTCAACTGGTCAATGCAAGTACTAACACACACACAAACAACAAACATAAGGTCCCAAAGTCCAGAATTTTCACTTTCATTCCCAGACGGAGGCTCCAGAGTGGTCTGGCTCCTGAAAGAGAATGGACCACAAGTGGCTCACCTCAAAATGAGGTTCTCACACCCAAGAACACAAACAACAATGAAGCAACAGGCACACAGACAGAAAATCAGAGGTGGTGTAGCCTGAAGTTCCACTCCTACTCCCAGATAGAGGCCTCCAAACATACTGGGCGGGCTCTTGAAAGAGAACAGACCAAGTGGCTCAATTCCTGAAAGGGAAGCAGCCCAGATAGAGTGGAAAGAATTCCCAGCCTGAGCAAGCTGGAGCAACTCACCCAGTGACACCTAATATGGACCACAGCTCTGGATATTTCTCAGCTCCAAATTGCCTCGTGTCCTGGATGGCTGGCGCCTGTCGGGGATAGGTCTTCTGAGATCCCTGGAGTGAAATGAGCCCGGGCAGCTGCTGGAGGCTCAGGGAAGGGGCTGCCCCTAGCTATGGTTGATTCCTAGGCTGGCTCGCCAAAATGGTTAGCCCAAGTTCATGTGCCTGACATGCAGCGAGGTCAAACAAACTGAAACTCAGAGTTTGGAGCAGAGAATGGTTTATTGCAGGGGCAGGCAAGGAGATGGGTGGCTCAGGTTCTCACAAACCCCAAGCTCCCCGAAGGGTTTCAGCAAAGCAATTTTAAAAGCCAGGTGAAAAGCGGAGGGGCGGGGGTCGCAGGATATGGGATCAGCTTTCACAGCTCTCTGATTGGCTGATAGTGAGTGAACAGGGTGGTGTCACAGAGGTTAACCTTACCAGTCCTTAGGTGTCAGGAAGTTAGTATCTTCCATTTGGTGCGTTTTTTTGTTTGTTTTTTAAATATTAATTAATTTTTGTCTGTGTCAAGTCTCCATTGCTTCAGGGGCTTTCCTCTAGTTGCTGTGAGTGGGTGCCACTCTCCAGCTGTGGTGCACTGGCTTCTTGGTGCTGTGCCCTCTCTTGTTGCGGAGCTCACGTTCCAGGGCTTGCGGTCTCAGTAGTTGAGGCGCGTGGACTCAGTAATTGTGGTTGCCAGACTCTGGAGCACAGGCTCAATAGTTATGGCACAGGGGCTTAGTTGCTCCGTGGCATCAGGGATCTTCTTGGACCAGGGATTGAACCCATGTCTCCTGCATTAGCAGATGGATTCTTAATCACTGAGCCATCTGGGAAGCCCCTGGTGGGGGCTTTTCACATCTGTAAAACAACTCAGGAAATGTGCATCAAATACTGCTATCCAGGTACTTCAGAGAGAAGCTAAAGCAGAGGATACGGGGGAAAGGCCTGTCCCAGGAAGGCCCCATAGGGTCCTGCTCAGTTTCATCCCCAAGCCCAAACTTTGCTGAAATTCCTTGCTAGTTAAGCACCCAAACCTAAGTTCTTTCCTGCAAATTCCTCTCAAATCTATTGTTTCTGTGTTTAAAAATCAGAAAAGCTGCCTGCTTTGGTCAAAAGGTCAGTCTTCATTCCAATCCCAAAGAAAGGCAGTGCTAAAGAATGCTCAAACTACCGCACAATTGCACTCATCTCACATGCTAGTAAAGTCATGCTCAAAATTCTCCAAGCCAGGCTTCAGCAATATGTGAACCATGAACTCCCAGATGTTCAAGCAGGTTTTAGAAAAGCCAGAGGAACCAGAGATCAAATTGCCAACATCTGCTGGATCATGGAGAAAGCAAGAGAGTTCCAGAAAAACATCTATTTCTGCTTCATTGACTATGCCAAAGCCTTTGACTGTGTGGATCACAATAAACTGTGGAACATTCTGAAAGAGATGGGAATCCCAGACCACCTGACCTGCCTCTTGAGAAACCTGTATGCAGGTCAGGAAGCAACAGTCAGAACTGGACATGGAACAACAGACTGGTTCCAAATAGGAAAAGGAGTATGTCAAGGTTGTATATTGTCACCCTGCTTATTTAACTTATATGCAGAGTACATCATGAGGAACGCTGGGCTGGAAGAAGCACAAGCTGGAATCAAGATAGCTGGGAGAAATATCAATAACCTCAGATATGCAGATGACACCACCCTTATGGCAGAAAGTGAAGAGGAACTCAAAAGCCTCTTGATGAAAGTGAAAGAGGAGAGTGAAAAGGTTGGCTTGAGCTCAACATTCAGAAAACGAAGATCATGGCATCTGGTCCCATCACTTCATGGGAAATAGATGGAAAAACAGTGGAAACAGTGTCAGACTTTATTTTTTGGGGCTCCAAAATCACTGCGGATGCTGATTGCAGCCAGGAAATTAAAAGACGCTTACTCCTTGGAAGGAAAGTTATGACCAACCTAGACAGTACATTAAAAAGCAGAGACATTACTTTGCCAACCAAGGTCCATCTAGTCAAGGCTATGGTTTTTCCCGTGGTCATGTATGGATGTGAGAGTTGGACTGTGAAGAAAGCTGATCGCCGAAGAATTGATGCTTTTGAACCGTGGTGTTGGAAAAGACTCTTGAGAGTCCCTTGGACTGCAAGGAGATCCAATCAGTCCATTCTGGAGGAGATCAATCCTGGGTGTTCATTGGAAGGACTGATGCTGAAGCTGAAACTGCAATACTTTGGCCACCTCATGCGATGAGTTGACTCACTGGAAAAGACTCTGATGCTGGAAGGATTGGGGGCGGGAGGAGAAGGGGATGACAGAGAATGAGATGGCTGGATGGCATCAGCAACTCGATGGACATGAGTTTGAGTGAACTCTGGGAGTTGGTGATGGACAGGGAGGCCTGGCGTGCTGTGATTCATGGGGTGGCAAAGAGTCGGACACGACTGAGCGACTGAACTGAACTGAACTGAACTGAACTTGGTCACTTCTCAGGTCCTATTTCTATGAGACTTCTGAACATAGAAATCAAATTGGTTTCTTTTTTTCTTGTTATTCTGTCTTGCATCAGTTTTATTATTAGTCTAGCCACAAGAACTCAAGATGGGTGTGCATTTGGGGGGAAGGTTCTCCTTCCCCAACAGTCAAAGGTTTCCTCAGGGTTTTTAACTGTCTGGTCCAAAGAGGTGTGTGTACCTGTGAAGGCACGACTGCACAGACCCCCACCAGGTGTCTCACTTGGCAGATGCACGAACAGAAAACGAGAGATGTGAGAAAGAGGTGAGGTGCCAACAGGTTACATATGTGTGCAACCGGCTGCTGTAGGAATGACCAGAGCATAAAGGCAGGCAGAGAGGCAGTGAGATGGCTTATACAAACTGCTGGTGCAGACGTACCATCACTTGTCCTCTGGAGAGCTCTGAACATTGCCATCATCTCAGAATCGTCACCACAGCCCCGTGAACGCCCAGACATCATCTGATGCACTGATGGGGCAATGGAGGCACAAGGGCTGTGGGTTTTTGTTTGAGGTCACTCAGTGAGCCACAGACAGAATGAAAACCAGAACTCATATTTCCTAATTCTTTCTCAAGAATCTTCAGTCTACTGGGCTTCCTAGAAGCCATCTTCCCAGGAACAGGGTGACCTGGCCGACAGGGGAATTGAGTTCTGGCCCCAGGCTCTTGGGAATATTGGGAAAAGTCTTTTTTGTTGTTTGGCAGAACAGTGTTAGAATGTGAGCTCCCTGTCTGTCTTGTTTATTATCATTTGAGTACCTAGTGAAATATCTGCGGATAGAAGGTACTCAATACATACATGTCAGTAAACAAATGAATCAGTTTGATGATGGATCGGAGAAAATTGGCACCGTTCTTGGCTCCTCTTGTCTGCCGATCTCCTCTTTGATGTTTATCTTCTTTGCTGTGTGTAACTTGGGTCTGCTGGGTTTCATCTGTTCTGCTCTCCCACTTCTCTTTCTCCTCCTATTTGCCAAGACCGTATCCATCCTTCCCAGGGTTGAGGCATCTCTTACTCATTTGTTTCAGAACATTACACAGCTCTCTGTCTTATCCAGAACCTAAACTACCATACTGTTCCAGGTGAAAGGGCTGGAGTCTGGCGTCCTTAGAAGATCAGGGATTCTAAGTCAAGTCTTCCTCTATTATGCTGCATCCTTAGCTGTCCTTGTGACACAGGCATCTTAAGGTGGATCAGAACATCTTGGAAGAACCCTACCTCTCTCTGGACAGAGCCTGCAGAATAACCAACTTTGATCCAGCCCAACCCTGTCATATTCCTCTTGCCCTCCCCATCCACATGCTTCACACTTGTCTCCCCTATATCTCACACTTTCAAGACCAAGATACTTGGCCAGAGCTGGTTGGGGTTTCTTCTGAGCAAACACAGCACAAGTGGAAGGAGCTGGGCTGACCACACAGATCTGGGAGTCCCAGATACCAGGTTGAGGAGCCATCCCCCCTGCCTCCCCCAACTCACTTTGGGTTCTGACTGTAGCAGAGAAAACCAGCAATGAGCACAGACCATTGTCACGCTCTCAGGATCCTTACCACAACCCCACAAAGAAGGCCATGTGAGCAGAAGAGAGATGCGGGTGAGCTCAGAGGTGGGGATGCATCGAGGACATCAGATGTTTCTGAAACTCTCTAGGTGATTCCAGTGTGAATCAGGATGGGGGACTATTGTTCTAGACACAACTTTTCTTTCCTTGGATGTAATCTGATCCCTCCTCACTCCTATCAAGAATTCACACTTACCACTCATTCTGTATGTCTGACATTCCTAGGAAATTGAATCAAGCATAGTAAGCTTGATTGGAGGTTGAGGATAGTCGTGAGCTCTGGGGTCCTCACTAGGCAGCAATCCCTGGGACCCAGCCACAAGAGGGGCAAAATTCACTGTCCAGAAACTACCAGTTCGGCAGTTGCAGTATATTTTGCATTGATCAATCAACCTTTTCTCACTTTCTCTTCCCCCATCTCCCACTATAACAGCCAATCCCTTCAAAATCCATTCAACAAACAATTTTTTATTAAGTGTCTACTGTGCTGGGTGCTGGGGAAGAGGAGAGAACCCTGATACAAAGCCTCCCTTGAAGATTTACTGAGCTATGGGTAAAAATGGGGCAGTGCAGTGGGTGCATGTTGCCAATATTCTCCTAATTCCAGTAAAACCCGGGGCCTGCAGAATCCTCCAGGGTGTCCATCCTTTAACTCATCCACCTGATCACAGGTTTCGTTGAATGCTTGTATTCTGTCTGTCCTGCTTAGCCATGCAAATGAAGGAAAAGACCAGCTTAGTCTCTGACGCAGCAGAATGGGGAGATTTGAGGCCAAGACAAGCATTCTAGATAAGACAACTGCTGCAAGGCAAAATGTGAGCAAACCCAAGAAGAGTTGCAGATGGTTAGAAGACTGGCTCTAGTTTGTGTTTCTGAAATGGAGGAAGGGTGTGGAGGAAGGCTTTCTGGAGGAGAAGAGCTTTTGGAAAGCATTTGGATAAAGGCAGAGGCTCAATGTCTCCATCTCCTTCACCCAGGTAACTACTGAATTGGAGGTTATCTCTAAGTTTTTCTTCGCAGTTGACATTTTCTACTGGGTCCTTGAGGGCATAGCCAGTAAGAGCTCCAGGAAGGCACATTTTGGTTTCAAGAATCACACTGCCAAGGTAACGCAAGGGGTAGCTGGTAGGATCAGGGCCTAGGAATTGAATGCTGGTGAGTCTCTGATTCTGGGAATGTGGTGACCTCTCTCTGGTGCTGGAAGTGAAGATGGTTGCCAGATTTCAGCCACCGTGTGAACAGCAGGGTGTGCGACGAGTTGTGTAGCCATCGGTATAATAATGACCATCTTTTCACACAAGTTACATTGAATGTTACACACTATCTTGTTTAACTCAAACAAGAAGGTCATCAGTACTTGCTTTTTAAACTCATTTTCCAGATAATGAAACTGAGGCTCAGCTTGCCTGTGCCTTCTTGCAAGAGAGCTTCCATTGTTCCCTTTGGACATGGACTGCTGGGAGAGCTTGCATTTATGTCAGGCTCATGATGCTTTAAGTCCTATTTTTTTTCATTGAGTCACTTCAGCAGCAAGGTTCAAACCCCAGAAGGGAGAGCCTGGGTCAGAGACAGGTCAACTCAGTACTTGCTTTTAAAACTCATTTTCAAGATACTGAAACTGAGGCTCAGCTTGCCTGTGCCTTCTTGCAAGAGAGCTTCCATTGTTCCCTTTGGACACAGACCGCTGGGAGAGCTTGCATTTATGTCAGGCTCATGATGCTTTAAGTCCTTTTTTTTTTTTTAATTTTGTTGAGTCATTTTCAGGAGCAAGGTTCAAGCCCTAGAAGGGAAAGCCTGAGTCTGAGAAAGGCCAACTCCACTCCCAAGATCATAATACAAACTTGTGTGTACAAACTTTTCTGACCTGGTTTGGGTTAAATGAAATAGTGTGTGGCAAGTACCTGCAGCATCCAAGGTAGCTTACTTGAGAAGGTGGTCATTATTATGCCAGTGATTATACCAAGAATTGCCTTCTGTTTGTTCCTCTAAGGAAACTTGCCTCGTTTCTTTGAAGCCCGCTGTCTAGTTTTCTTCATTTGAGTTTTGGTAGACATCAGCCAGGCTGTCTCCTCTGTTGTCTATGAATTTGGGGACTGTTGTCTCTGCCCCGTGGAGCTCAGCCCAGCCTGGGCTGTCACTGACTGCAGGGCGTGGCTGGAGTGGGAGCTGGCAGGGTGCCTGGGCTCATAGTATAAGGGAACTTGAGGGCAGTTGGAGGCAGGCAGAAACCCGGGTGACTGCGGCTCCAGCCATGGCGCCTGTTTTGCTCTCCCTGAGTCTCTCCCACCTGAGCCTGTGGGCTTTTGGACTGGTCTCGGTGTTAGTCTTCCTTAAGCTCACTCGCCTGCTGCTGAGGAGGCAGATGCTAGCCAGGGCTATGGACAGATTCTCAGGGCCCCCCACCCACTGGCTTTTTGGGCATGCCCTCGAGGTAAGTGACTGGCGGAGGATAGGGAAAGAAACCAGCCTCCTTTTCCTCTGGGAGTCTGGCCTAACCTGCTGGGGGCCATGGAAAGAGAGCCTATGCTTGGGCAGAGGAATGGGGTCCTGTGAGCTGTGATTCCCATTCATCTTTCCCACTGGGTCTCCCCCTCACTCTCACTTTCCAAGCTGGCCTCAGGTGGGGGTGGGGAATGGGGGGGATTTAAAAGCTGGGACTCAGAAGGGCCACAGACTCCTCCCCATCATTCTGAGGCCCAAGGTTCAAACAGAGCTCTGCTAAGGACTCAGGGATAACCTGGGGAAAAAGATTCCCTGGAGAGTCTGATCCAACTAGGCGGTCTCATTTAGAGCTTAACCAGCATCCTTTTGTTCTGTGTGCTGTAAATATTTCCCCTTTTAGGGCAGAAAATGGAAGTGAAGGCAGGGACAAGTGCTCTCACCTGAGAGACCTCTTGAACCATTTAAAAATCGGTGCTCCCAGAGGTGGAGTTCTCCCTGCCATGCCTATGAACTGGGTCAGGGGCTAGGCATCTTCCTCGGTTCAGATTCTGACTCATCCTTCCCAGTTATCTCAGGGCAGTGGGGACCTTTAGCACCCATTGTCAGGAGGAGCTCTTAGTTCCTACTTCCATGAGGACTTAGAGTAGAGGTTTCTGAATACACAGAAAGGGACAGTTGCATTGGAATCAACTGGGAGAAGCAGATTCCTTGGCCCCTGAGCCCTGAAGACTGACATTTTGGAGCTAGGGGTCTGAGTTAATAAAACGCCCCCAAGTGTTTTGATCTGCAGCCAGGCTTGGAAAAGTAGGTATAGCTGTCCGAGGTAAAGGTTTTGAGAGAGGAATACAGACTTCTACTATGTCCTGAGTAAACTTTTCCCAGAAGGAGTCTAGGGAATTGCCTTTCCTTCATGACTGACACTCAGGATAAGCCTTACCTCTGGGTGGGATCAAGAATGTGATCAGTTACTCAGTTGTGTCTGACTCTTTGTGACCCTATGGACTGTAGCCCGCCAGGCCCCTCCGTCCATGGGATTCTCCAGGCAAGGATACTGGAGTGGGTTGCCATGCCCTCCTCCAGGGGACCTTTCCAATCCAGGGATCGAACCTGCATCTCCTGCACTGGCAGGCAGCTTCTTTACTACTGAACCAGTGGGGAAGCCCAGGCCAGAATAAGTCTCTACAAATAATTGTCTTCTTAGGATGGCCTAGGGAACATACCTGCATCCTAGACCCACCCAGAAAAGGACAGAAAGTTCTGGAAGATGAATCAGATCCAGGCTCTGCTCTCAAAGAGTTCACTCTCTAGGGAGAAAACAGACACCAGAGTCTTCGCTGCCACCAGGCTCCTAGGGGCTGGGCTGCCTTGCCAGTGTTTTGCATCAGCCCCAGGTTTGGCATCTCAGTGCTTGTCCTGTATGGTTGTCATCCGCTGTTTGTTGCTCATCATCCCCACTTGACCAGGGAGGTCTGGTCCGATTCTGCCCTGTTCCCTCAGGGTGCAGCACAAGCCTCCCCAGATTATCACTGGATGGACAGACAGTGAGCGTAGGAGAGAAGGGCAGGGTATCAACAGAGGCGACAACGATGGGGAAGGCAAGTGGAGGGGCCAGGTGTTATCTGGGGGCTGTATTAAGTACAGGGACGTTCTCTTCATGGGAAGGCTGAGGTATGACCCTAGTGTGGGAAAGAAAGGCATTTAGGGAGGCCTTCAACCCCTTTCCTCTTGTGTCTCCTCCTCTTCTCCTTGCCTCCATCAAAGCTGGATTTGCCCTCAGCCTGTGTGCTTTCCTAGGACAGAGACCTTGCTCCGCGACCCCCATATCAGTGCTGTCTGCCCTCTTCCCCCGGGTACTCCTGCCCTCACCTTGAGAATGTACTAAGGACCTAGAACACAACTTAGCTTTGGCTTCTTGGCTCTCACACAAGTATCTGAAGGGCCTTGGCGCCAGGAAGGGTGGGCAAGGCCTGGAGGGGTGGTTTCTCTCAGACACAACAAATGTTTCCTGGGGAATCATGGTGGGCCCAACACCCCTGCTTTCCTCCAAGGCTTGGCACCTCTGCTCCCAGCTGAATGGACTTGTGCCTTTTTCATCCAGGACATGATCAGTCTGTACAGAGTAACTGCATGTTTGATTCTCGGGCCTCGTGGTGATGGAAGTAGGAAAGCAAGGAGGAGGACTGGTGGTAAAAGGAAGGTCCCAGGGGCCGGGAAGAGATATCCATCATGATTCACTTCTCCCCTCTTGGCCTCCAGTTATAGTCTTTCCTCTACCCGTCAGCCCCCTCAATTCTTAGAATGTGTCACCTTGAGGCGGGGGGATTATTTCAGGGTCTACCACTTTCTACTCTGGGGCCCAGAGAGGACCCAGCACATAATAGGTGCTCAGCCATATTGTCGACTGAAAGTTGGGGCCCCTGGGAGGGGCCCGAGGCTCTAATCTGTGTTGGAAGGAGAGAAAGGAGAATGCCAACTCCAAGCCCAGAACAGGTGATCTCCTGGGAGTGTAAAAGCCCTCTTCCCTGGTCCTGCTCATTGCTGGGATGGTTCCCGTGACCATGTGCAGGTTAGTGAAGAGTGCTGGCCTGGGGATGTGGTTTATTTTCACTCAGTAGACATTGATCATGGGCCTTCACCATACTTCCTCTCTGTGCTTCCATTTCCTTTTCTCCACATTGAGAAAAACCTTTTTACCTTGCTGGGTTGGAAGAGGATCAACAGAGATAAAGTACAGATACACTGCACACTGCTGGGCAGATAGACATCATGTATCAGTCATCATAGGCAGACTCTTGCTGCAAAACACAAGGAAGCACTTGCTTTCTTCATCCTCTTCCTTCCTCCTAAATCAACCCAGTCTTCAGGAGCCAGATAAGGTCCCTTTGTTCCCAAGCAGCTAGCATTGTCTGACCAATAACTCTGGGTCTGGCCCTATGTTGAGGCCAGAAGAGGAAGAAACAAGGCTAGAGCCAGGCCCTAGGGGAACCCGGTCTGAGAGAGAGAGATAACACTGCACAGTGTCCCAGATCCTAGGGCCTAGGGAGGGGTCGCTGTGCCGAGTCTGAGAAGAATCTGGACATAGCAGCCCGTGAAAGTGCGGAAGGAAGGGAGGAAGATGATACCTCTGATGATACCAAAGGGAGAGGCCAGAAAGAGCAGGGTATGTTTAAGAAATTAATTTGTTCAACAGATGTTTGTTTCTCAAGGTCTTATGCCTGCGTAGGTAGTTCCATGCTTCTGGAGGTGTGAGAGAGAGGGCAAAGAGGAGAAAGTAATACTGGAGTGGGGTTGGAGACAGATCACATGGGACCTCACAGGCCGGGTCAAAAGGCTTTATTGTGAATACAACAGGGAAGCAGGGAGTGGATTCATGCAAGGGAGTGAAGAGCTCAGATTTGGGTGGTAGAAAAATAAACTTTAGCTTCTGGGTGAAGACTGGATTGGCAGAGACTAAATAGGAGGCAGGGAGAGCAGGGTGGAGGCTGAGGCAATGTTGATGGCGTGAGCCAGCTGGACGAGGGAAATGAGAGGCAGAGCAGCCTGTCTTGGTATTGTGGGCATGGGGGGAGAGTAGGCATTGACGCCTTCATCGTGGCCAGATATGAGATATGTCAGGGAGACTCCCTTCATGTACCAGGAGAAGGGGGACATAGGATTGCTCTGGGAGCTTTATTAGACTGTGACATCAACACAGCTGACTCAGAGCAGAATTTGGCAAAGTTACCTAAAGACAGAAAGGACCCCTGAGCCACAAGACTGCTATGGAACTTGGAGGAATCAATTTCTGTGTCTGTCTATGTGTAGAAATGTGGGGATCTGAGACCCAGGAAGTGGGGGCTCAGGGGTTGGCAGCACCTGTCAGTGTCTGGATATGGGAACCTTAGGTTATGGATTTGGGGAGTTTCATGGCAGGACCTCCCTTCTCCCCACACAAGGCCCCAACCCCAGAGCAGCTACATTTAGTTCTCTGAATTCTGGTTAGCTGATTCCAATGTAAAAGTCTCTTGGTGGATCTGCAGGGGAGAGGGGCAGCCTCCACAGGGCATCTCCCTCAGTATTAATATAAATCTGAGAGAAAACATCATTCCATGTTTCTTGTTGGTATCAGCATGGATGGTGTTTCCATCCCTACGTATGGGAGGAGGGGCAGATCTGGGGGGCAAACATGCTGTGCTCACATTCGGAAATGCTGAGTTTGAGGGCCCTGGAGGATGTTAGGCAGAAATGTCCAGGAGGTGACTGGTCACGTTTCTGGAGCTCAGGAGAAAGGTAAGCTGGGATGAGAGGCCCATTTAGGAACCAGTCAGGGAGATGGCAAAGGAAGCAATGGGAGCAGGTGAGAGCCTTCAGGGAGAAGGTGCAGCTTGGGAGCAGACCAGAGGCTGGATTTTGGGGAGCTTCCGTCTTTGATTATCTAATGATTGGTGAGGAGCTGCTGAGATGGGGCATCAGGAGAGGTAGGAGGGCAACCAGGAGATAGCTCAAGAGAGAGCGGGGAGCTGACCATGTCCCATCACTGCTGGAGAGGAGGGGGCCGAGGCAGGAGCAAGTGGAAACAAGGAGGCAGCTCATTTGAGAAACTGGGTTATGAAGGGAGGAGGGCAATGGGCTGTTAGCTGGCAGAGGAAGCAGAACCAAAGGAGGCTTTGTTTGGTCAAGGGCGAACGACTTCAACATGTTTTAAATGCCAAATGGCAAGGAGCTGGGAGAGAGGGTGGGGTCTGTGTTAGGCAAGAGAGGTCGGACTGATGGATAAGGTACCCGAGGGGAGGGTTGAAATCTAAAGGGAGTGGCCTTGGACAAGCCCTGGACACCTTTTCTACTGGAATAGGAGGGAAGGTTGGGAGCAGGCAGTGGTTCTTTAGGTCTGGTAGCTGACTTTAAGGGATCTCTTTTCTGACAGGTTCTACTTTTCTCTGTGAAGCAGAGCAAGTGTGCATTACCAGGAGCAAGGAGCAGAGGGGTGGAGGGACAGTGGAGGGACAGATTCTGGCAAATAATATGAGGCTTTCTAGAAGGTATTTCTGCCAATCTCTGCTCAAATGTCACCTGAGAGAGGGCTTCCCTGATCCTGTAATCCCCTGTCTACAATAGCACCCCTGCCCCCTTTTCTACATTACTTTTCTTCCAAGAATTGCCACTACCTGAAATTGTATGCCTGATGTATTTGATTCTTGTTAATTTCCTTTCTCCCCTCTTGGCAAGTAAGTTTGGGGAGGGCAGGGCTTTGTCCTGTTCACACTATGTCCCCAGGAACTAGCACCATGCCTGGCGTTGAGAGTGGGAGCTCCACGCCCATCTGTTGAATATGTGAATGTATCCCTGGGAGACCCAACTCTGGGCAGCAAAGTCACTCGCACAGGGTGAGGGCCAATGTTTGCATTCCCCTGGACTCCTGGGTGCCTCTTGGATATCTGTCTGCCCTTCTGTCTTTTTAGGTGTTGGATTTCTTCCTGTGCTCCACTCCAACCTGGTTATTCCTGGTGCTGGAGTTCATCTTTGGTGCTGAAGACAGAGACAGTTGTTGGAGGCAGAACATACACAGGCTTTGGGACTGAAAAAACCTAGACTTGAGAGTTGTGTGCCATTGGGCAAGGCCCACCATACTTTCCAGCCAATATATGGTGCTAGAAGAATCGAGGTGACCTGTGTCAACCTCAACCAAAGCCTCCCAAACTCCTTCTGTTGAGCAAGGGGTTGCTTCCATGTGTTATGCATTCATGTACATTCACAGATACATGTGCAGTAGTATGTCTCTGAAAGGGAAGATGGAGGATAAAGTCACTTACTCGTCTCTAGAGTTGGGGGGAAACCATTTCTCTGCTCCTTGGAGCATCATGCATAGATCCCTTCCTCCAAGTTCCCCATGGCTCCCCACTCATCCTCATAGTTGAATCTCCAAAGAGTTTGTGTAAATTGAGTCTTTTTTTTTCTCACTGATTTTTCTGGTTTTTTCAGGGACACTGCCTCGTCCCAATTTTTTGTTGCTTCTTCTTGGCGGGCACTCCCAACCCCTCTGGCTTTGACTACACAGATTTGCTGTCCTTGACACTGCCTGGGGCTCACAAACATCCTGAGTGCTCATGAATCTGGTGTGTGTGTGGGGTGGGGCAGGGCCCATGGAGTGGGGAAGACTATAGCACCCAAGGGCATCTAGGAATGTCCTGGAGGAGAGCAGACCCAGGAGGATCTGGCCCCCAATTCCCAAGGGACAGTTGAAGCCTGTGTAGCCCCAGAGAGCAGATTGCAAACTCATGGGGAAGGCCACAATCTGGCAACTTTTAGTTCAGTGACTAAGGAGTCTTTTTACATTTTTATTTTATTTAACTTTTTAATCTGGTTTTTTTTTTTTTGCCACATTGTGTGGCATAGGGGATCCTAGATCCCTGGCCAGGGATTGCACCCATGCCCTCTGCACTGGGAGTGGGGAGTCTTAAGTGCTGGACTGTCAGGGAAGTAAGAATTAAGATGATCCAAAGATGGTTGGGACTACTACATTTTGAAAAGCAGTAAGTTTTTGGTTGCTTGAGATATTTGAGCTCTGGGGGCAGAAGTTCCCACATGGTGAAGGAGCTGGGCCAGGCAACTCTGGGTCCTGGGAACCGGAGATCAGCATGACCTGCCTCAAGGGAGCCCCGCAGGCTGAGGAAGAGGAAAAGCCCATCCCCTCCCCTCCTTAACAATTTGTTTTTCTGAACTGCTACCCCATTTTTGTGAACAGATTTGTTTGTTCCCTGTGGGAGAGCTGTGGCTGCAGCAGACTGGCTAAGTGGGTATCTCGTATATTGAACACTCGCCCTCTAAGATTTGGCTCAACTGACTGATGACTTGGGCAGGCTCATTAACAGGAGGGGCAGCAGAAAGTGCCTCTGTCAGAATCCCAGTTGGCCCAACTCCTGTGGAATGGTTCTCTTTGTCTTTGGAATGTACCATTCCCACCTATAAAGAAGGACTGTAGTTTGGCAATGTTGAGACCTCTTTCAGATCTACTCCTCAGAGCAAAACTTCCTCCAGTTCTGAGGAGGCAGAGAAGAGAGTGGGGCCCGTGCTTGCTCTTCCCATTCCCTCCTGTTTATTCTTGGTGATGTCTATAATGAGTGCAAATGTGAGGATGAACGGTGTGTGGCTCTGGAGCCAGGATCAGTGAATTATCTCCACGACTTGCTCTTTTCCTGCTTCCTTCCTTTTGGAGAAAAATAAGCTGGCCTAGACCTCGGAGTCCTGTAGGCGTCCCAACTTGGGTCATCTGAGGACTGGTCTGAGCTGTCCAGTTATGTAACCCAGAGAAGCTAGCCAGGCAGCCATGACCCCTCGAGAGAGGATGCTCCAGCCCTTTTGCTGCCACTCCACTAGTGGGGCCAGGTACCAAGAGCTATCCTCACTCCTGCCAGGCTCCTGGGGTGGTCAAGGGCATGCAGAAGAAATCTGGGCGTGGGGAGGCAGGGCTTGCTCAGGCTGTGTATGTGCTGTGCGTGTGCTACGTGTCAGCATGAGGTCAAATCTCCCGTCCTGGGTGGGGATGCTGCAGGCCAGGGGGACACTCACAGCTAATGAGGAGGAAAACGAGGCACAGATGAACCAGATCAGCCAAGGGTTCCTTCCAACCCTGAGATTCTGTGAGTCTGGCTTTGTGATTTAAGCCTCTCCTTGTCCCCTGTCAATTGAACTTGAGACGGATGGAAAGAAAGGGCACAGTCACGGTGATCAAAAAGTCAGCAGGGAAAACCCAGGAGCGCAGATGGAAAAATAAGAGGGACATGGGAGGAAGGGATTATTTCCAGGGATACCAAACAAGAAGGAAGCAAGAACGAGGTCAGGGACACCAGAAGGAAGGTTCCCTTTTACTGATTGGCAGAGATTATGTTGCTCACTTGTAACCTTTTGGACATTGTGTTCACAAGGGCAGTGAAATTCTTACAACGCCCCTGGGTTGAACTCAGAATAATGAGTTCAGAGGCAGAGGGGGAAAGGCTCTATGGGGAGATTACACTGGACCCTACAGAGGGCCTGGAAGAACAGGAACCCCAGAAAAACCACAGATGATTGTCTGAAGGCCAAAGTAGCCAAGCCCAGTCCCCCTTTGGGAGAAGTGGCTTGGTCTAGACAAGGATTCCTGGGGCTAAATTTTCAAATGTCCTGTGTGCTTCTTCAGGGTTGTTTCCTGGAAGATACAACATGGATTAATTGAGTGGGTGAGGACTGTGAAAAGAAACTTTACAAGGAAGAAAAGCTGGGCCAGTCCTTGCATAGGCCTTGTCATGAAAGGCACGCCCTAGGATTGTGTGGTATACAGTTTATACAGCTGAACACAGCAACCCTGACAGGTTTCAGTATGGGGAAAAGAACTAACCCGAGTTAGAGCACTACTAACCTACAAGCAAAGTGCAAGTCAGTTCACACCTGTGAGCCTCAGTTTTCTCATCTGTAAGATGGTTCTGTATTAGGTACTTGAAGTGATCTATGAATTCACTCCCGTAGCACCTGACTTATGGGAGATACACAATAATATCTGTCCCCTCCCATTCCCTATGTCGTGAGAAAGAATGTGGAAATGAGCAGTGAATCTGGACTTTAGCCAGAATAGTCAGACTAGGGTCATCTGGGAAAACAAAAAGAAATCTGCAGTACTGTTTACCACACAGGATGTGCTGATGGTAGTCTTTCTTCTTTGACTCCCCAGATTGAGTGAGACTTGGACTGGTTCTTCATGAGATGGCCTATCTCTGGCCAATGTTTAGATTATCCAGATGCTTTGTGTGCTCTCTCCCTCCTTTCTAGTCTTCTTTGTCAGCTTCTTTTTCATTCTGTTTATCTGGCACACTGTTTATCAAGTATACTCTGTATCCGGGGCCCCCTGCTGAGCTCCATAGTGACCCGGGGATGCCCCACACATGATCTGTACTCCTGGGAAACTCTCGGCCCACAGGTGGGGTCAGGTCAGAGGTCCTGGGTGTGAATCCCAGGTCTATCGCTAACCAGCCATGTGACTAAGCTTCTCATAGTTGACTTGTTCTCAACTCTGAAGTAGGGATTATGATGGTTCCTATCTTATAGAATTTTCTGAGAGTTAAATAAAAGGATTTGCATGCAGTATTAGCTCAGTATCTGAACACATCAAATGTTCAGTGAATGTCAAATGTTAGTTTTATTAAATTTTTTGGGTCTTCAGTTTAGTTCAGTTCAGTCGCTCAGTCGTGTCTGACTCTTTGCGACCCCATGAATCACAGCACTCCAGGCCTCCCTGTCCATCACCAACTCCCGGAGTTCACTCAAACTCATGTCGATCAAGTCGGTGATGCCATCCAGCCAATTATAGCACAAGGCCGAACATGGGTAAGGCCCTGGTAGGGCTCGAGAGGTCCAGAGGAGGCAGAGATGTCAGCTGGTGAAAGGTTAGAGAGGTTCCTGGAGAGGTCATTCAGGCTGGATGCCAAGATACAGACAGAACATCAATGGGCTCTCTTGGGTAGAGGGTATACGAAGAGTGAGGAATGGTATATAACAAATGCGCAGAGATGATGTCACACCCCAAGAGGTCGACTTAGTTTCAAGCACCCAGACTCACAAGGCTACTAGAGGCACAGTTAGCATCCGTCTCCTCCAAGGATATGGGCAGCCAGCCAGCAAGGCGCCATCAGGCATTCCTCACAACCTCCACATAGCCATTAGCCACTGCCTGCTCCTCAGGGGCTGGCCAAAGGCAGGGAGATAAGCTCCCCATCCTGGATGTGGGTCAAGCTTGTTTTCGAATTTCCAAGTCCCACTGAATCCCTGTGTCCACTAGCAGTCCCAAGGGTCCTGCAAGGTCATGCACATTACCAGAGTCACCACACTCAGAGAAGCCCAAAGCATGGTGCTCTCATCAGGTGTTCATGGTTCTTCCCAGTCCAGATGTTATTTACCTCCCAGGGTTCATTTGGCCATAGCTATATTGCCTAGCGACACAGTTGATGTTCTACAGTTGTCAAGTTTCCAGGGGACTGGGTTGGAGAGTGTAACACAAGGATCAGTTTACCTTGTAACAGGAGACAAGGTTTGGTGAATGCTTTACCCACAGTTGGAAGTATCTCAGGGCATGTCCAGACCACACTCTTTAGTGCAATTTAGGGGCATTGAGGAGGAGGATGTGTGCAGGAGATGCTGGGATGAGGCTTGGAAGAAGATATTGGGAATGGGAGGGAAGGTTTGGAGGAGAGGAAACTTCTAGTCAGTTGAGGGCTTCCCTTGCTCAGGATCCACATGACCTCAACTAATGACATGCCTGCCTTGTGTGTTCATTAATGTCACAGTGACTTGCCCAAGTTCACACATCTGAAAAATAGGGGAAATCAATATTCAAACCCGGGTCTGTCAGGCCCCAAAGATTGCTGTGAGTTCTTGGGAAGCAACCTCAGATCTCTGTATTTAGGCTCCTCTTACTTGCCTGGTGGCTCAGACGGTAAAGTGTCTGCCTACAATGCGGGAGACCTGGGTTTGATTCTTGGGTTGGGAAGATCCCCTGGAGAAGAAAATGGCAACCTACTCCAGTATTCTTGCCTAGAAAATCCCATGGACAGAGTAGCCTGATGGGATATGGTCCATGGGGGTCACAAAGAGTTGGACACGACCGAACAGCTTCACTTTTCCCTGAAATGGGAAGATTGGTTTTGAGGATGTGATGAGTCAAGATATAAGGTGCTTAGAAGAAGGCCCGGCACACAGCAGGTGCTTAATGAAGATTAGTTGTTACTATACTGTCTCCCAAACTATGGCACTAACCCATGGGAAGGCCACTGGAGAGTTTAAAGTGTCCTTCTAAAAGTCTCCTTCAAAATAGCGGAAAATGGATAAATACATTATGGTATACCCCTGAAGTTTGAGCATTCTTTGGCATTGCCTTTCTTTGGGATTGGAATGAAGACTGACCTTTTCCAGTCCTGTGGCCACTGCTGAGTTTTCCAAATTTACTGGCATATTGAGTGCAGCACTTTCACAGCATCATCTTTCAAGATTTGAAATAGCTCAACTGGAATTCCATCACCTCCACTAGCTTTGTTCGTAGTGATGCTTTCTAAGGCCCACTTGACTTCACATTCCAAGATGTCTGGCTCTAGGTCAGTGATCACGTTATCGTGACTATCTTGGTCGTGAAGATCTTTTTTGTACAGTTCTTCTGTGTATTCTTGCCACCTCTTCTTAATATCTTCTGCTTCTGTTAGGTCCATACCATTTCTGTCCTTTATCGAGCCCATCTTTGCATGAATTGTTCCCTTGGAATCTCTAATTTTCTTGAAGAGATCTCTTGTTTTTCCTATTCTGTTGTTTTCCTCTATTTCTTTGAACTGATCACTGAGGAAGGCTTTCTTATCTCTCCTTGCTATTCTTTGGAACTCTGCATTCAGATGCTTATATCTTTCCTTTTCTCCTTTGCTTTTCGCCTCTCTTCTTTTCACAGCTATTTGTAAGGCCTCCTCAGACAGCCATTTCATTTTTTTGCATTTCTTTTCCATGGGGATGGTCTTGGTCCCTGTCTCCTGTACAATGTCACGAACCTCCATCCAGAGTTCATCAGGCACTCTATCTATCAGATCTAGTCCCTTAAATCTATTTCTCACTTCCACTGTATAATCATAAGGGATTTCATATAGGTCATATCTGAATGGTCTAGTGGTTTTCCCTACTTTC
This sequence comes from Moschus berezovskii, assembly GCF_049115385.1. NCBI lineage: Eukaryota > Metazoa > Chordata > Mammalia > Artiodactyla > Moschidae > Moschus > Moschus berezovskii. Next base: position 21,369,590 of record NC_142463.1, read on the forward strand.
TTCAATTTAAGTCTGAATTTGGCAATAAGGAGTTCATGATCTGAGCCACAGTCAGCTCCTGGTCTAGAATGTTCAAACTACCGCACAATTGCACTCATCTCACACACTAGTAAAGTCATGCTCAAAATTCTCCAAGCCAGGCTTCAGCAATATGTGAACCGTGAACTCCCAGATGTTCAAGCAGGTTTTAGAAAAGCCAGAGGAACCAGAGATCAAATTGCCAACATCCGCTGGATCATGGAGAAAGCAAGAGAGTTCCAGAAAACCATCTATTTCTGCTTCATTGACTATGCCAAAGCCTTTGACTGTGTGGATCACAATAAACTGTGGAAAATTATGAAAGAGATGGGAATCCCAGACCACCTGACCTGCCTCTTGAGAAACCTGTATGCAGGTCAGGAAGCAACAGTCAGAACTGTACATGGAACAACAGACTGGTTCCAAATAGGAAAAGGAGTACGTCAAGGCTGTATATTGTCACCCTGCTTATTTAACTTATATGCAGAGTACATCATGAGGAACACTGGGCTGGAAGAAGCACAAGCTGGAATCAAGATTGCTGGGAGAAATATCAATAACCTCAGATATGCAGATGACACTACCCTTATGGCAGAAAGTGAAGAGGAACTAAAAAGCCTCTTGACGAAAGTGAAAGAGGAGAGTGGAAAGGCTGGCTTGAAGCTCAACATTCAGAAAACAAAGATCATGGCATCTGGTCCCATCACTTCATGGGAAATAGGTGGAAAAACAGTGGAAACAGTGTCAGACTTTAATTTTGGGGGCTCAAAAATCACTGCAGATGCTGATTGCAGCCATGAAATTAAAAGACGCTTGCTCCTTGAAGGAAAGTTATGACCAACCTTGATAGCATATTAAAAAGCAGAGACATTACTTTGCCAACAAAGGTCCGTCTAGTCAAGGCTATGGTTTTTCCCGTGGTCATGTATGGATGTGAGAGTTGGACTGTGAAGAAAGCTGATCGCCGAAGAATTGATGCTTTTGAACTGTGGTGTTGGAGAAGACTCTTGAGAGTCCCTTGGTCTGCAAGGAGATCCAACCAGTCCATTCTAAAGGAGATCAATCCTGGGTGTTCATTGGAAGGACTGATGCTAAAGCTGAAACTGCAATACTTTGGCCACTTCATGCGACGAGTTGACTCACTGGAAAAGACTGATGCTAGGAAAGGTTGGGGGCAGGAGGAGAAGGGGACGACAGAGAATGAGATGGTTGGATGGCATCACCGACTCTGTGGACATGAGTTTGAGTGAACTCCGAGAGTTGGTGATGGACAGGGAGGCCTGGCGTGCTGTGATTCATGGGGTCGCGGAGAGTCGGACACGACTGAGCGACTGAACTGAACTGAACTGATACCCGTGAAGTGGGATACTAGGCCGTTGTCAGAAACACACTGTAAATAAGTGAAGTCGTTCAGTCGTGTCCGACTCTTTGCGACCCCGTGGACTGTAGCCTACCAGGCTCCTCCATCCATCGGGTTTTCCAGGCAAGAGTACTGGAGTGAGTTGCCATTTCCTTCTCCAGAGGATCTTTCCAACCCAGGGATCGAACCCAGGTCTCCCTCATTGTAGGCACACGCTTTACTGTCTGAGCCATCAAATATCTTAAACAAAAAAGGCATGTCTTGGAAAGGCATTTATCATATACCCCACTTACATAAGGCAGCTCTGGGTGAGTAGATGTGGCTAGAAAAATCTCCGGAGGTTGGTCTCTCCAGCCTCATCTCCGGCCACTGCCCCACCTAGTGGCAGCTCCTGGGAGACACCATACTTTTTCCTACTCTGGACACTGCTTGCTGCTCCCTCTGCCTTAGAGCACTCTTCCCTTACTCTTCACAAGGTCAGCTCCAGTATCATCCTTCAGTTTGACCTTGAATGTCCTCTCCGACAAGAGTCCATCCTGGTCACTCTATCTCAGCAGAGTCTCCCTGTTAAGTCTCTCTCCTAGAGCTGTGCTTATTTCCTTGTTAGTACTTACTACTGTCTGCAGTCATTTTACTTTGTTGTTTATTTGTTTATCACTCTTTCCGCCCTAGAGTGAATGGGAAGGACTGTGTTTCTCTCATTCCCCTGAGACATCTAGACAGTGCTCTGCACGTAGTATGCCCTCAATTAAAAAAAGTGCCCCATGATTTAGGGGTGGAATCGAGGTGATTTTGAGGTGTATTGAATAACAAGCTGGAATTCTCTTTCTAATGAAAAGTTTGATGCTGAAAGAAACCTCTTTTTGGCTGCAGTGGAGATAGATTGGTGGCAGGTACCAGATGGAAGTAAGTTGGGCAGTTTGGGGTTGCTGTGCTCACCCAGGGGCAACAAAGTGTGGCCTGAACTTAGAGCAGTGGCTCTGGGGCTGGAAAGAGGACTGAGCCCAGAGATGTGTAGGACTGTGACTGGCTGGGAGGGAAGGGTTGCAGAAGGAGGGAGGGGTGCTCCCTGCACCTTCCCAGGCAGCCTCCTTTCTTCCCTGCTGGCCTGGCTGGTGATGCTGGGTTCCTGAGTGGCCTGGCCTTCTGTTGCTATTTCAGATCCAGCAGACCGGGAGTTTGGACAAGGTGGTGTCCTGGACTCACCAGTTCCCTTATGCCCACCAACTCTGGCTTGGACAATTTCTTGGCTTCCTGAACATCTATGATCCTGACTATGCCAAAGCTGTATACAGTCGAGGAGGTGAGGACTCTGGGAGAAGTTGGAGCTTCTTGAGAGCAAAGGGCTCAGGGTGCCATGAGGGGAGGGATCCTGGGCCTGCACCCTAAGTCTGGGCAGGTGAGGTCCTCACCCTATTCATCACCAAATATCCTCCAGGAATCCCCCAGTCCCCATTTGACCAAGCTTCTCTTTCTCTTATAGACCCTAAGGCCCCAGATTTGTATGACTTCTTCCTCCAGTGGATTGGTGAGTAGGCACTTGCCCTCCCTGTCCTTGGTGCTGGGTGACCAGGAGCCTTCCCTGTCTGATCCCTCCTTGCCCAGTGTCTACTCTTATGGTTACTCCATCCACCGGACCACCTGGCCCCAAGTTGCCACCCTAAGCTCAGTTTCTAAGTAGGAAATAGCAGAGGAGGCGGGAGAACTCCGGGCTGCCTGAGAGGTGGAGCTCAAACAACTTGTCCTGCCAGGGTGTCTTCTTCCCTGGGCAGGCAGGGCAAAGGCTCTGGGCAATGTTTTAGTGTGAGGAACAGCTTCCTGGAGGAGGTGGCACTACAGGTGATCTGAGGAGATTTTATTGGTGGTGCTGGCTGGGGCAAGGGCCTGTGGAAAGAATGTAGAAAGACAGGACCCAGGCTGGTGTCACCAGAGGCTGTGAGTCTGGGTGCCTGAAAGGCAGACCTGGGTTTAGATGCCAGGCTGATCAGGAGGCTGGGAGTGGGGTTAGGCGGGGTGGTGTGTGCTTGATCTTAGGTTGCTAGGGGTGGGGCAGGATTGTGTGAACTTACCAGCCGTCCCTCTCCCACGCCTTCCCCAGGGAAAGGCTTGCTGATTCTTCAAGGGCCTAAGTGGTTCCAGCATCGCAAGCTGCTCACACCTGGCTTCCACTATGATGTGCTGAAGCCCTATGTGGGCGTGTTCGCTGAGTCCACACGTGTCATGCTGGTGAGCTCCCTGTGCCAGGCTCCTGGAGGCTGTGCTGCAGGGCCAGCCCCCGCCCCCAGTTTTTCCTGGGAGAGGGCAGTGAGGAGAATTGCTGGGGCTCGAGGCCCTGTTCTGCCTGCAGTAGCAGCGTGAGCCTTGCTCTGCCTGATACCTACTGCTGGCTGTGTGCTGACAACGTGCTGAGGCTCCAAGCTGCCCGACAGCCCCGGCTTTTGTCTCCACCGGGAGACCAGCACTCCCTCTTCCCACATCAAAGGGCCTCTGCGAGACCTCAGGAAATCTCCTACTGTAGCAGTCTGGAGGGCTGCCTGTATCTGAGAATATTAGGAAGTCCTTTCATATCTAAAAAGTGTCTCCTCATCCTCGGCCTAGCACAACTGTCTGAAATAGTGCCAAGAGTAACTCTAAAATGGATATTGGGGGTCAGGGGTCAAGAATTAGGCTCAGAGCCTTATAGCTGGATAATCACCGAGGTTACCTGGGCTAGCCTTTCTCCTTGCAAGAGACTACCCCCTCTCCAACCCCCAGCATCACTGCGGGCCTGATGCACACAGACTGTGCTGGGGAGCTTACCCCCTCTTTGCCCTCCTCTTCCCTCATACACAGCTGCCCTGGCTGTGTGTGCTGGGTGAGGCTGCCCATAGGTTCTGCCCTCTGAGACTGAACCACCCCCACTCCCCACCCATAGCAGCAGAATGGAGGCCAGGCCAGGGACCCAGAGTGTGTGTGGGGAGGACAGTGGTGAGTCCTGCAGGCAGGGTGGGATACCCAGCCTGGCGGGCTCCCTCCTCCACATCACCTTCCATCTCTGGGCTCTAGGACAAGTGGGAGAAAAAGGCTCGTGAGCAAAAGAGCTTTGACATCTTCTGCGATGTGGGCCACATGGCGCTGGACTCGCTCATGAAGTGCACCTTTGGCAAAGGAACCAGCGGCCTGAAAGACAGGTAGGGGGCCCTCGGGGCTGACCACGGTCTCCACCCAGGTTGGCTCAGAGGGCATATGAGGTGACAGGACTTCTGGGCCCTGGTCTGAGAGGAGAGGGGAGTCCTGCCCTAGGGAGCCCCAGCTCAGTTGGAGCCGGGCCTTTCCCATGGCTTTCATGGGAGGCTTGATGGTGGGGAGAGGATGGACAGAGAGTGCAGAGCTTGCAACTGGATTCCACTCGCTCGGGGGCTCTGCTGCAGGTCAGGGTCTCAGCATCTCTCCCTCCCTCCACTGTGCAGGGACAGTAACTACTACCTGGCGGTCAGCGAACTCACACTGCTGATGCAGCAGCGCATCGATTCCTTCCAGTACCACAATGACTTCATCTACTTTCTCACCCCACATGGCCGCCGCTTCCTGCGGGCCTGCAAGGTGGCCCATGACCACACAGGTGGGCCTTTCCTGCACCGCCCACCCACAGGAGGCCTAGGTTCTGGTCTAGCTCCTCCTGGCTCCTGGGGGACCCTTCCCATTGCAGTACCTCTATTCCCCTTTTGGGCAGAGGGTGGGACCCCAGGCAGTGACACCCGGTACTCCCGGCCCAGACCAGGTCGTCAGGGAACGGAAAGCAGCCCTCCAGGATGAGAAAGAGCGGGAGAAGATACAGAGCAAGAGGCACCTGGACTTCTTGGACATTCTCCTGGGGGCCCGGGTGAGTGCGCAGTCACCTATCCTTGCCTGAGAACATGTCACTGACGGGTCTTCAGACTGTCCTGCTGGGATAGGGCTCCCTGGACAGCAGCAGGGGCTGTTAAGCATATTTTTCCTCTTTCCCCAGCAAATATGACCTGTTTCTTGTCCCGTGGTGCTGTGCTGTGCTCTGTCGCTCAGTCGTGTCCGACTCTTTGCAACCCCGTGAACTGTAGCCTGCCAGGCTCCTCTGTCCGTGGGGGATTCTCCAGGCAACAATACTAGAGTGGGTTGCTGTGCCCTCCTCCAGGGGATCTTCCCAACCCAGGGCTTGAACCCAGATCTCCAGCATTGCAGGTAGATTCTTCATTGTCTGAGCCACCAGGAAAGCCCAAGAATACTGGAGTGGGTAGCCTATCCTTGTCCAGGGGATCTTCCTGACCCAGGAATTGAACTGGAGTCTCCTGCATTGCAGGCAGATTCTTTACCAGCTGAGCTACCTGGGAAGCCCTTGTCCCATGGTATATATCAGCGAAGGCTCAGAGGTGGGAAGGTGACTGGTGTGGTGCTGGGGAGAGATGTAGTGGCAGGGAGGCTGAAACAGAAGACCAATTCCAGCCTTCGAAGACTCTGAAGCATCTTAGCAACCTAGAACCTGAGACTTTATACATTACTCATGCGTTCATTTGAGGAGGTCATTGTCTGGAGAATCTCATGGACAGAGGAGTCTGGGTGGGGCTAGAGTCCTTAGGGTCGCACAGAGTCGGACGTGACTGAAGTGACTGAGCACCTGCAGCAACATTCACTTATTCACTCATTCAGCTGGTCCTTTCACTCCACAAACTCACTGAGCCCTGCTAGGGACGCAGACGCTGAGAAAGCCCTAGCCCTGGCCTCCTGCTTCGCACAGTCAGGTGGCAGGGACAGGAGGTAGATGTTAACAAATGCCTCCTCCAGAAAGCATTGTGTGTGTCAGGTGAGCCAAATTGATAGGACTGGGCAAAGTCACAAGTCATTTGGCCAGAGGGATCAAAGAAAGCTTCCTGGAGTAGGAGTCATCCAAGCTGGCCTTGGGAGAACAGATAGGAATCAAGGGGATGGTCCGAACCCCTAGTCTGAAAAGGAATTTCCCTCCCTCTCCCAGACTTTCATTTGACAGCTACTCTTACGGGCTTCCCTGGTGGCTCAGACAGTAAAGCGTCTGCCTACAATGCGGGAGACCCAGGTTCGATCCCTGGGTCAGGAAGATCCCCTGGAGAAGGAAATGGTAACCCACTCCAGTATTCATGCCTGGAAAATCCCATGGACCGAGGAGCCTGGTGGGCTACAATCCATGGGGTCGCAAAGGGTCGGACACGACTGAGCGACTTCACTTCACTTCACTTCACCTCACTTGTGAGGCCTTGTTGGAACCTACCTCACATGCCTTGGGCTGTCCCATTGTGCTTTCCTGACCCAGGATGAAGAAGGGATCAAGCTGTCAGATGAAGACCTCCGGGCCGAGGTGAACACATTCATGTTCGCAGGCCATGACACCACCACCAGTGCCATCTCATGGGTTCTCTACTGCCTGTCCCTGTACCCTGAGCACCAGCAACGTTGTCGAGAAGAGGTTCAAGAGATTCTAGGGGACCGGGACTCTTTGAAGTGGTGAGTGTGACTGTAGGTGAGCCCAGTCTGTCCCAGGGAAGATCTGCGCCTACAGGGCCATCCTGGAAACCAGGTGAGGGCAGTTAGCCCTTGTCATTTTCCCTTCCAGAGTTGTGGCTTTTGGGGGGAAGCTATGCGTGGACACAGCCAGGAGCCCTTCCTCTCACCATGGACCATTTTCAGATGTGTCTTGTAAAGGTGATCAAGAGGCTGACTTTCATGTTGGCTCCCTCTGGTGGCAGAACCTGACTACCCTTCTGGGTTCCCAGATCAGGGAGCATTGGAAAAGGATTTGAAAACTGAGGATGAACAGAGCTGGGGTGGCAGGAAGAGCTGATTCCCTCCCACCTGCTTTTGGATGGCCATTTGCAGCCTCTAGACTCTTCTGATGAAGGAGAAAAGGCTGTTGCCCAAACTCCATCACTTAGAAACTTACAACTATTTTGTTTCTTCGTTCAAGTTTGAGCTCACTATCATGACACTGATTGACGCTGATCTCTCTCTGGAGAATGATATTTGGCAATTTTGACTGGCCCCCTTCCTGCCTGTGCCCTCTGCCCCGCCTCTCCCTGCCTTTTCCCCTTGGGCTTTCGAGTCCTGTCACCTTTTTCTCTAGATTCTTGGGTTACCTCCAGCCCAGGGATAGGACACGGCAGGGGCCACAGAAAATGTTCAATCAAGGGGAGAAACTTTAGACTCACTGAGAGGGACTGACTTAGAATTCCAGGATCTGGGATTTGAAGGATGTGGTTTTACTGGTCAAAGGTTGGAAACCTCCTAGGGTGTCCAGCCAGGTGCCAGATGCTGTTAGGAGTGTGGGGGATGAGGGTGAGTGGCCAATACTGCCCTGGGGGAGTTTTTAGAAGGACAAACTTGCAGAACCAAAAAGCTAGAGAAAACCAGAGAGTGAGGTAATAGTGAGCAGCCCCGTGTTCAGAACAGAGGAGTCAGAGGGGTGGGCCCCAGCTGGCTTTCTAAAGAGATGTGTGGAGCTCAGCAAGGTGAAGGGGGAGAGCTGGGTGCTCTGGGTGCTCTGCGCTGGGGAGCAGTGAACACAGCCTGGAGGCAGGGGGTTGAAACATTTATTTAATTTTCATTTTGTTCCATCTCAATCTTGAAGCAACTTAAAGGACACATTCAATTAAATGTAGAACACAAATGAAAAATGAGGACCAGGGGAATAAATCCTAGAGTTTGGAGCTCTGTAGTAAGCTTTCACACATTGGAAGAGGAAATGGCAACCCGCTCCAGTGTTCTTGCCTGCAGAATCCCAGGGATGGGAGAGGCTGGTGGGCTTCCATCTATGGGGTCACACAGAGTCGGACACGACTGAAGTGACTTAGCAGTAGCAGCAGCAGCAGCAGAAAGCTGTTGCACAGTCATTATAGCTGGAGCACATTTGAGGTCTGAACTTCCTAGTGGCAAAATAGAAATATCTATCCATCTGTCTATCTATCTATCTATCCGTCTATCTATATGTAGTTACTCATCCCCTCCAAGCTCGTTATTGTTTGGCATTTATTACTTCATTCGGCCCCTACCCCTTTCCATTCCAGCTCCATGGGGAATGAAGCAGAACCTGAAGAACTGTCCCTGGTGGGGTTTCTGCAGGACACTGAAAGAGTGACCTTGCCGTTGATGGCCAGGTGCACATACACCCCTAGGATCCTGTGCTTTCCCTTCCTAGCAGTGACGATGAGGGAGGGATGGAGAAAAGTGGAACCAGGTCCCTGCGTCTGAGTGTCCACTCTACGTCTGGCCTGGACACTTGGAGCGCTTGTGTCCCTCTGACTTCCTGATGTGTGCAGGCAGTGAAGTGGGGATTCTGGCTGGGCCTGCCTTCCCACAGGACTGTGCCGCTCCCCACAAAAGCCCGCTTGTGTTGCTGGCAGGGACGATCTGGCGGAGTTGACCTACCTGACCATGTGCATCAAGGAGAGCTTCCGCCTGTACCCGCCTGTGCCCCAGGTGTACCGCCAGCTCAACAAGCCTGTCTACTTTGTGGATGGTCGCTCTCTACCTGCAGGTGGGATGGGTTAGATTTCGGGGTGGAACCAGAGTTCTTGTGGGTGCTCTCTCTACCCCTGTACCAGAGGGGAAGAGACCAGGCTTTGTGTTCAGCCAGCATCAAAGTCCTAGCTCCACAATGTGTGGGTAAATCCATTACCCTCTATACCTCTGCTCTGTCTCGTATGAACTGGGGGTGAGAAGGGTCCCTGCTGTACACAGCTATTGTCAGGATTAAAGAGACAGTATTCATCAGGGCTGTCATGTACCACCAAGCAGACTGTACCCTGAATAGCTTCAGGAGGCATCATTCACTTAGACTATGACGCTGTGCAATGTACAAGCTGTACAACTGTGTGTGGTAGCTTTGTAAGGAGTGTTTTACTCTGGATCTGACACATAGTAAGCACCCAATGAATGGTAGTTGTTACTTCTGATGGCATAATATTATGAATAACTACTTCCCTTGAGAGTCAGTTAATGGAAAGTAGAAAGTGGGTAATAACCCTTGCCTGTCCTTGCTCGTGGTGGAGTGGGTTTGGTCCTCTTTTCTTTTCCGTTCTACAAATGTCTGTGTCAGGTGCTACACCTGCTGCTGGGGCTATGGGAAGTAGGCGTGCTGTTGATCAACACACCTTCATGTGTTGAGGCTGGTTATGAACCTTCTGTCACTGGCAGTGCTCAGGGAGGGACTGGTGCTCAGTTAGGGACACCAGTTAGGGGATTCTGACCCTGTGAGGAGGTGGGCCTGGCTATCCCAGGACCGTCTGGTCACCAGTTTTCTGCTCTGCCCGCAGGCAGCCTGATTTCTCTGCACATTTATGCCCTCCATAGGAATAGTACAGTGTGGCCTGACCCTGAGGTATGCCATCCCTGGGCTCGGAGTTCAGAGGGGGTGGGCTACTGTGGGGTCAGCCTGCCCTGGGACCTGGCAGATATTCAAACAAGCCCTGTCCCCTCAGGTCTTCGACCCCTTGCGCTTTTCTCCTGAGAATGTGGCCGGACGCCACAGCTTTGCCTTCATTCCCTTCTCTGCTGGGCCCAGGTAAGGAGAGCCCAACATCCCTGTCCAGAGGTGAGGATGGAGGATGTCATGGAACATCCTTTGGGGGAACTCTGGTTGAGGAAGGCCATGCTGGGTGTGCGGTGACCCTGATGTGAGGGAAGTTCGAGGGACCCTCGTCCTGCCATTAGCATACTCTTGTCTTTGGCAGATAGGGTGGGTGAATCATTCCAAGAGAGACTCTTAAGTCACAACCCATGGTGTGAAACTACCTAGTCTGGGACCCTCACTATGCCCCCAAGATCTGTTTCTGAAGCCCAGGCAAATCAATCGATCAGTCAATGATTCATCCATACATAGTGACTGATTTCTGTCGGACACTTAGAGTGCTAGTTTTCATCACTCTGGACATCTCATAGCCTGATGTCATTTTGTGCTTCTCATTGCAGGAACTGCATCGGCCAGCAGTTTGCTATGAATGAAGTCAAGGTGGTCACAGCCCTCTGCTTGCTCCGTTTTGAGTTTTCCCCGGATCCCTCGAGACTACCCATCCCGATGCCCCAACTGGTCCTACGCTCCAAGAATGGAATCCACCTCCATCTGAAGCCACTGGGCCTGGGCTCTGAGAAGTAGCTCTGCTGAGATGAGGGCCCCAGACAGCCCAACCTGTGGCCTCTTCCTGGATGCTACCCTCTCCAAGCTGGGTTGTAGAATAGCTGTGTTCCCCTGTCTTCTGTAGGCTTATGGACTAGAAGCAGAATAGGCATCTGATAGACAATCACCTCAAAGGCAATGCCATGTAAACATGTATGTCTATAAATGCTAACTGCACATGTGTTTCAGAGTTCACTCATTCATTTAACAAACATGCTGAATATCTACTTGCTTCTAGATTCTTTATTGATCTCCCATAGTTGCCCATCTTTCTAAAATTTACACAGCATTCACATGGAATCTGTGCCTTGGGACTGATGGTTATGACCAGACACTCATCCACTCCACACAATAGACAGATGGCTTTCGGAGCTTGCCCCCTTCACCAAGATCTGTTTCTTTGTTTAACTTTGTTTGTATGTGTCTGGAATATAACAGACATAAGGAAAAACTGCTTAAAGCAAAAATATATAAGAATGAATTTTTAGAGAAAACTCCCTGATAACCACTGTTGAGGTTGAGGAATATGGACTATGGTTTCATGGGTGTGAATTCTGCCCCTCCTGAGATGGGTCTCTGGGGCACTCCTGCCATCGTTGGCATCTGTATCACTGTTACCTGGTGCCCTGGGCATGTGAATTTTGGCTGGGGAAGCTGGCAGAGTGACATTAAAGTTTGGCTTCTTGGAAGAGATGGTGCTTGAATCAGGCCTTAAGGCAGGGTGAGGTATGAGGGTGCAAAGAGGGACTTTTGGAGAAGGACTCAGGCTGGGGCCACATGGGGAATTAGTGTTCTTCCCAAAGTAGTCCCTGCCTGATGGCTGGGGGCATATACACCTCTAGAGTTCAAGTCTAAAGCCATTAGTGGGCTTCAATCCAGGAACTGGACAGGTATGGAAGGAAGGGAACTGGGCTATAGGGGAGAGGCAAGAGAGGGGGAATTCTGGTCCTGGGACTTGGGGATGCCTTCATATTGTCCTGGGGATAGACCATCTGGAGACACATCCTTCCTGATGCTGATGTGTGCCCTTTGAGAAGAAGGTCACAGCCTTGGGAGTTGGGCCATGGGTCTCAAGCTAACTCCTACAAAGCCTTGTCAAGACTCAGATCTCCTTGCTCACCTGAGGCTGGGATGCTGAGGCCTCACCAGAGTGTCTCCCATGCCACCCACTTTCCCCTCTGTCCTGTCCCTGGACAGAACTTTCTCTGCACGAGTGAAGAAATGGTTTCACTAGGCAACCCCAGGGATCAGAGCTCAGTGTACTATCCATCTCTGACCCATGGGTGGAACTCAAGTCTAAGATGCATCTACTCCTCTGATCCCTGGATTGTCAGGAGGCCAGTGAGGCAGCATTGGAAGAAGCTGTTATCCCACTTAAACACTAAGGGAAGGAACCTGACTCTGCCCTCTTTTGACTAAGACTCCAAGGGTAGAATTGCATCTCTCTCTGAGGGCACATGCCTGTGAGAGCTCTGGAGTCAGAAGGAATGGGGAAGGTCCCTGTGGGAGGGGAACTGGCGGACCAGTGGGCACCAAAGCTGAATTCCACTTAATCCTACCAGCTCTCCAAAGAGATCCTGCTGCCTCATAGGATCCAGGGTTTGTGTGCATGTGTGTGAGCAGAGTGTAGAGTGTGTAAGGGACACATATAGCTTGAGGTTGCACAGGGATGTCTGTCTATGTACAACCCCAGTTGTATCCATACTCCTGGCAGATGTACGTAGAAGTATGGATGCAACTGGGGTCTTTCCTACTGCCTGGAACAAGCCGGGTCTCTTCTTAGTCATTCTCTTCAGCTCCTGTAAAATCCTGTGATTACAACTCATGTTCATGGCTGGCCACATAGAAGAAAAAGTTCCCATCGCCCCATGCTCTGAGAGTGACCAGACTGAACCTTTCTGTGCCACTTCACTCCAGGGGACCCGTCAAACTTCCTGTCTAGGACACACCCAGCTAACTCTACTGCTCCATTCCTGGTCAAACACAGAGTGTCTACCTGGCCACTTTATTTATTTATTTATTTCATCCAAAAGCTTTAACTTTATTAATGTTAGAAACAGTACAAACTTCAAAGTCAGCTGCAGTCACTCTTTGGAAGCACCAAAAAAAGTCCTTTATCAGATAGTTACTGTTAATGCCATAATAGCACTTACAGAATCATTACTGTTGTTCTTCAGGGCTCGGACTGCCTTTGTTCTTGACACATTTGCTTGTGATATGACCAATTCTATGTCCTTAACTTCCACGCCTGTTTCATCAACCTCTTCCTCTTCACCCTCTTCTTGTATAGTTGGAATCTGTGTGTTTTCCTGAATTTTGGAAACAGCTTCACTTTGAACGTTGAATTTCTCAGCAGCTGCTAATTGTGCTTGCTGAGATAAGTCCTTGATCTTGGCTTCCCTCAAAACTATCTAGATATTTGAAGCTGGGCTCTTGTACACATCTGGTTTCTTGATGACGAAAAGGATATTCTTAGATGTCTGGATAGTCACTCTAGTAACCCCTGTAACCTGGTGAAGACCTAGTTTGGACATAGCCTTCCGTGCCTTCTTTTCACTCCAGCTCTGTTTTGCTTTCCTGACCGGGTTCTCCATCAGTTTCAGCTGCTGCTGCCAGCTGGGATTGTGTGGTTGCTTGTGTAGAATCCTGTTCCTCCAGTTCTGTTTTCTGTTTCAGACCTTGTCTCAGCCTGGGACTGTGGCAACTCCTGCTTTAGGGCAGGGGTATTTTCTGTGGCTTCACTGGGTGTTTTGTATGGGGAGTGCAGAACCAAGATGGCCATAGAAAGAGCAAGTGAGAGTGTGACAAACCCCTGTTACAGAAGAAAGCCTTACCCTGGTCACTTCTAGAAGCAGAATGAACTAGCTTGGTGACCTAGGAACCTGGAGATGGGGAGAGGATTACTGGTCTGAAGGTCCCGGCAGCAGGCACTGGCTGGGGAGAGGTCCCATCAGGAGGCACATGGCAACATCACAGCACAGCCCAGGGCTGCTGGAGGTCTCCTGTGGCACTGGGGCCCTAGGCTAGGAAGGGCAGGGCTGGGAAGGAAGGGAACCTGTGTGCAGAACCAGAAGAGAGCAGGACTGGGGGCAGAGAGGTTGGAGGAGGAGTGCAAAGGGCCTGGTTCTGGTCACTGCCCAGAGTCAGGAGGACAGGCCCCAACATGGTCTCCGGGAATGGCAGGGTTGAAGAAGCCTGTCCTCACTCAGAGTGGCCAGGCTGCATGCCAGGGACTCCAAGGTGCTGTCCTGTGGGGGAAAGTGCCACCAGCTGTCCTGGATTTGGGTCTGACTTCTGCTCCCAACAGCCAAGCCTTGTGCCCAGATGGTTCCTCCCAGGCCTTCCAATTTAGCCACCCACTCTTGTCCTCAGAGGAATCTGAGGCCCTGCCTGTGAGGAAGGGGGACTGGTGACCTGGCCAGGCTGGGCTCTGCTCAAATCTCTTCTGGAGTGAAGGAGACCCTGGTGCCTGGCCAAGTCTGTAACATCTTCCCTGCTCAGCACAGTGTGGGCTCTGGCTGGGCCCCTCTATAGATGTGGTGAGAAAGCCACCATGGAACAACAGGGAGGCTTCTTGCCCGACAGGTGCTGGTGTAAGCATCTTCCCTCTGAGCCTTTGGAGACAAGCCCTTTCTCCTGACTCAGCTGTCACAGGGGCCTCAGCTGCTGGGCAGGGTGTGGGGCATGAGGGACCCCAGAGTGTGAGGCTCCAGGGGGGCCAGACATGCTTCCCTGCTGGGGTCCCAGCCCCACAGAGCAGATGTCATCTTCCACTGTCTCCACTCTCCTCCCCTCTCTTCTGTTTCATCCAGCTCCTTTCAGAGAAGACACACACAGTCTATATCCAGGGAGGGCAAGAGAGGGGAAGCCACGTGACTAACACACAGGAAGACCCATCACACACGGGAGAGAGTGGGGGACAGGCTGATGGTGGTCACACAGGACTTAGCAGGTCCAGCAATGGCTGCCCAGGTGTCCTCGTCCTCATCCCCAGATCAGGAGAACAAGCCTGTCTTATCTGAGTTGTTCATCTAGTCACAAAGATCCTGATGAAAGAGAAAGCGATGTGAAGACAGAAGCAGAGGGATGTTTGAAGATGTTGCTGGATTCATACAGGCAGGAGGGCCCAGGAGTCAAGGAATGCAAGGACTGAAGCTCTAGATGCAAAAATGGCAAAAAGCAGGATCCTGTCCCAGGTCCCTGGATGAGGGGCCTGTCAGCATCTTGGTTGTGTCCAGGGAAGCTGACTTCTCACTCCAGAGCCATCAGAGGATAACTTTGTGCTGTTCTAAGTCCCTAAGACAGAGACAATTCATTTTAGCATCAAGATGGAAGTGAGTTCAGGGTCAGACAGGTAGGCAGAGGGGAGAAACACAGGAGAACAGACAGACCAGAGGGTGTCGGGTGATCAGGATTCGGGTGGACAGAGAGAGATGCAGGGGATCAGAGACAGGTGGAGACACAAGCGGATCGGGAGCCTGGAGAAAGGTGAGAGGAGAAGAGCAGAAAGTCTGCTGGGCAGGAGGCAGGAGATGAGGCACGCGGGCAGGGGGCAGACAGAAGCAGGAAGTGGGCAAAGGGGCAAGGACAGGAGAGAGTGACAGCAAGACAGGATGGCAGGCAGGGGTCCTCAGAGTTTGTCCTTGTCCCTACCTGGATCAGAGAGCTTCCTGAGCTGCAAGTGGATCCCATTTTTAGACTTCAACACAAGTCTTTGAATGAACATGGGCCCTGGGGGGATCTGGTGACAGCTCAAAGCGAAGCAAGGTCAGGGCCATGGCCACCTTCAACTCAGTTATGGCAAACTGCTTTCCAATACAGTTCCTGGGCCAGCAGGGTAAATGAAATGAAAAGTGGTCTCAAACCCTGAGCTAGGTAGACATTGGCCATTGACCAGGAACAGGGCAGTCAGAGTTGTCCTCCATGTGGCCCAGCCTGATCCCTTTCTTACTGAACTCGCCACCCAAGTCTTGGTCCACACTCTCCCTGTGACCTTTGACAAAACCTATGTCTCTAAGGACTCCTAACTCCTCCTTCTGGTCTCAGCAGCAGGGAATCCTGTTGGGGAGGATCAGCACACTAAGTCAGAGTCAAGTCAAGTGAATCAGGAAATGTGAATTAGAACTGTGTTCACTGGCCCACAGGCACTTTCTGGTTTCAGGCCAGGCAGGGCAGTGTAGAGCGTAAGGAGTGCCACAGTTCCAGGTTGTCACCATCTATGGCAGACAAACAGGGCTCCCCGTCCCCTGAGAGAACAAGAGTGGGCTGTGTAAGGAATCAGAATGGCAACAGGGAGGCTTTCTGGAGAGGACACGGGTTAGTGACCTTGAACCTGCTGGACCATTTGCCTCCCAATTAATGGTCTGGCCTCCTCCATCAATCTGCCTCTGGAGTCTTCCTAGTCTATTCTAGAAATGACCCCCTAACCATCCCTTGGTCTCCTCATCTGTCCTTTTCTGTCTCCTTGCCTCATTGCCTTCTGCTGAAGCCGTATTGAAGCCTCCATCACAGGGAGGACACAGCCCAGTGTCTCAGCTGCAAGACAGCCTTGTCTGGATTGTTCCTCGTTCACCTGGGGTCTGTCCAGCTCCTCTTCCTGACTCAACTGCTCTTATGGTCCCCTCCCCCGACCTCTGCCGGCCATATATGCACAGAGCCCAAGCCAGTGACCACCTGCTCCCATCCCCTTTGTTGGCTACACCTCATCCTTCCTGGACCCCAAACACCATTAGTGTTAACTCAAGGCCACATCACCATGCAGTGTCCAGGACAGTGCCAGAAACATGGAACCTTCTACAATCTGCTTAGTGAATGAAAGAGTAAAGAATTCATGAATGTATGATTTCTATCTTATAAGGCAGAACCTCTACAATATGAAAATGCTGCCTATCTGTCTTGATAGCAGTATTTCTCTCTTGATTGTGAACTCTTCAAAGCAGGGAAAATGCCTTTCATCTCTTTTTGTCCCCATCTCCTAAGAAAAGACTTGGCACACAGAGACAGGCTTAATAAATTGCTTTATATTTGAACAAAATGAGTTGGAAAAAAAAATTGTGCCCTAGGAACTGAGTTGTGTAATATCCCCTGTCCTTGAGTGGCAGCTGCCTGATTTGCAGCCAGTGTCTACAAGTAAGAACACAACCTTGCGGAAACCAAATCCTAAAGCAAATTCTGTTCTGTGAAGTTTGATTCACCAACAGAAAATTTCACAGAATTATAGACTCAGAAAAAGCTTGTTTTCCTAAGTAGTTACAAAGTTATGGAAGTGGCTGTTTCAAGGGAGTATCTGTAGCCCTTGAGGATTTTCACGGCCCTCATTTTGAAGTGTATCACTCTGCACAACAGTTATTTAAAGTGTGCTTTATATTTTACATGCCATTAACTTTTCAAATACATGTGTCAAATGCAAAATAGTCTCTCTAAAGCTCTTGGTATCCCTCCATTTTATTCTTTTTCTGCCAAGACTAGACTCTAGATCCTGGGATTATGACATGGGATTTCCCAGGTGGCTCAGTGGTTGAGTCTGTGCTCCCAGTGCAAGGGGCACAGGTTCAAACTGTTGCTGTTGTTGTTCAGTCACTCAGCTGTGTCCCACTCTTTGCGACCCCATGGACTGCAGCAATCCAGGCCTCCCTGTCCTTCACCATCTCCTGGAGCTTGCTCAAACTCATGTCCATTGAGTCAGTGATGCCATGCAACCATCTCATCCTCTGTCATTCCCTTCTCCTTCTGCCTTCAATATTTCCCAGCATCAGGGTCTTTTCCAATGAGTTAGTTCTTCACATCAGGTTGCCAAAGGATCGGAGCCTCAGCTTCAGCATCAGTCCTTCCAGTGAATATTCAGGACTGATTTCCTTTAGGATTGACTGGTTTGATCTCATTCCAGTCCAAGGGACTCTTGAACAGCACAGTTCAAAAGCATCAATTCTTTGACGCTCAGCCTTGTTTATGGTCCAGCTCTCACATCTATACATGACTACTGGAAAAACCATAGCTTTGACTAGACAGATCTTTGTTGGCAAAGTAATGTCTCTGCTTTTTAGTATGCTGTCTAGGTTGGTCATAGCTTTTCTTCCAAGGAGCAGGCATCTTTTAATTTTGTGTTACCATCTGCAGTGATTTTGCTGCTGCTGCTGCTAAGTTGCTTCAGTTGTGTCCGACTCTCTGTGACCCCATAGATGGCAGCCCACCAGGCTCCTCTGTCTCTGGGATTCTCCAGGCAAGAATACTGGAGTGGGTTGCCATTTCCTTCTCCAGCAGTGGTTTTGGAGCTCCCCAAAATAAAGTCTGTCACTGTTTCCATTGTTGCCCCTTCTGTTTGCCATGAAGTGATGGGACCGGATGCCATGATCCTTGTTTTTTGAATACTGAGTTTTAAGCCAGCTTTTTCACTCTCCTCTTTCACTTTCATCAAGAGGCTTTTTAGTTCCTCTTTGCTTTCTAACATACGGGTGGTGTCATCTGTGTATCTGAATTTATTGATATTTCTCTTGGCAATCTTAATTCCAGGTTGTGCTTCATCCAGCCTGGCATTTCACATGATGTACTCTGCATATAAGTTAAATAAGCAGGGTAACAATATACAGCCTTGACGTACTCCTTTCCCAGTTTGGAACCAGTCAGTTGTTCCTTGTCTGGTTCTAACTGTTGCTTCTTGACCTGCACACAGGTTTCTCAGGAGGTAGGTAAGGTGATCTGGTATTCCCATCTCTTGAAGAATTTTCCACAGTTTGTTGTGATTCACACAGTCAAAGGCTTTAGTGTAGTCAATGAAGCAGAAGTAGATGTTTTTCTGGCATTCTCTTGCTTTTTCTATGATCCAATGGATGTTGGCAATTTGATCTCTGGTTCCTCTGCCTTTTCTATATCCAACCTGAACATCTGGATGTTCTCATTTCACATACTATTGAAGCCTTGCTTGGAGAATTTTGAGCATTACTTTGCTAGCAAGTGAAATGTAGTTTGAACATTCTTTGCCATGCATTTCTTCGGGATTGGAATGAAAACTGACTTTTCCAGTCCTGTGGCTACTGCTGAGTTTTCCAAATTTGCTAGCATACTGAGTATAGCACTTTAACAGCATCATCTTTCAGGACTTGAAATAGCTCAGTTGGAATTCCATCATCTCCACTAACTTTGTTCGTAGTGATGCTTCCTAAGGCCCACTTGACTTCGTACTCCAGGATGTGTGGCTCTAGGTGAGTGATCATACCGTTATGGTTATCTGGGTCATGAAGATCTCTTTTGTTTAATTCTTCTGTGTATTCTTCCCACCTCTTCTTAATATCTTCTGCTTCTGTTATATCCACACTGTTTCTGTCCTTTATTGTGCCCATTTTTGCATGAAATATTCCCCTGGTATCTCTAATTTTCTTGAAGAGATCTCTAGTCTTTCCCATTTTATTGTTTTCCTCTATTTCTTTGCACTGATCACTTAAAAAGGCTTTCTTATCTCTCCTTGCTATTCTTTGGAACTCTGCATTCAGATGGATATATCTTTCCTTTTCTCCTTTGCCTTTCACTTCTCTTCTTTTCTCAGCTATTTGTAAGGCCTCCTTAGACAATCATTTTGCCTTTTTGCCTTTCTTTTTCTTGGGGATGGTTTTGATCACCACCTCCTGAACAATGTTACAAACCTCCATCCATAGTTCTTCAGGCACTCTGTCTATCAGATCCATCCCTGGTGGGAAACTAAAATTGTGCAGTCAGCTCACTACAGTCTAATTTTTTTTAAATTTAATTTTAGACAACTAGAAAAGGTGTCATATATGTATTTATACTGTCAACTGCAAATTGGCCTGTGCCATTGGCACTTGCCATCTTCCTCTACAGGGGTTAAATCATGTGCTCCCACAGTTGCTGATCTTCAATATCTCCTGAAAATAGTTCAGGGTAGACAGAAGAAATGAGGAACTCTGTACTTGGGGAAAAACTGGTAGAACAGATCATCCGATAGTTATATATTTTCAGGAGCTTATTTTATGAGCCCAATTGTTGTGTCTATTCATATTTAGAAAAGCACTAAAGCCCTTCAGGGTGATGACTGCTCCTTGAAACTTGCAGAAACCTTCTGCTATATATATGTAGCTCCCTGCCATGCTTCTCTGGAGCACTTTCTCAGAGCTATCTGAGGTGCTGTTGCCTGTGCTGCAATCCT
This sequence comes from Moschus berezovskii, assembly GCF_049115385.1. NCBI lineage: Eukaryota > Metazoa > Chordata > Mammalia > Artiodactyla > Moschidae > Moschus > Moschus berezovskii. Next base: position 21,389,279 of record NC_142463.1, read on the forward strand.
CATTTTGATCCAGACAAACTTTACTCGCAGTTTTTATGTTGTGCACTTTTTTAAGATGACAGTTTTATGGTGACCACAAAGGGACCCAGAGTGGACTTCTCCCCTTTGCCTGAAAGCTATGAGGAACTGGAGCCAAGGGATCAGCAGAGGCTGCTTGTGCCTGTCTCACTCCTTGGAGAGTCCAAATGAATTTGGTAAGCATTTCCTTGTCCTCAGATCTCGCATATAAGTTGATAATCTTGAATTTTATTTGGCAGTACATAGCAGGTATCTTCCCTTCATGGATACCGCCTTGTGTTGAAGGGGCCTTTATAATCAATGAAGCTATGAGCCATGCCATCCAGGGCCACCCAAGATGGATGAGTTATAGTAGACAGTTCTGACAAAATGTGGTCCACTGGAGGAGGGAATGGCAAGCCACTCCAGTATTTTTGCTCCAAGAACCCCATGAACAGTATGATAACACAAAAAGATATGACACCCGAAGATGAGCCCCCTAGGTAGGAAGATGTTCAATATGTTACTGGAGAAGAGTGGAAGGCCACAGGTTCAGAAAGAATCGAGTGGCTGGGCCAAAGTGAAAATGACACTTGGTTGTGGATATATCTGGTGGTGAAAGTTAAGTACAATGCTGTGAAGAACAAAACTGCATAGGAACCTGAAATGTTAGGTCCATGAATCAAGGTAAGTTGGATGTAGTCAAGCAGGAACTGGCATAAGTGAACATTGATATCTTAGGAGTCAGTGAACTATAATGGATGGGAATAGGCGAATTTAAGTAAGATGACCATTATATCTACTAGTGTGGGGAAGACTCTTTTAGATGAAATGGAGTAGCCCTCATAATCAACAAACAAGTCCAAAATGCAGTACTTGGGTACAGTCTCAAAAATGAGAATAATCTTGGCTTGTTCCAAGGCAAACCATTCAACACCACAGTAATCCAAGTTTATGCCCCAACCACTGATGCCAAAGAAGCTGAAGTTGACCGACTCTGTGAAGACCTACAAGACCTTTTAGAATTAACGCCCCCCCCCCCACCCCAAAAAAAGGATGTCCTTTTCATCATAGGGTACTGGAATGCAAAAGTAGGAAGTCAAGAGATACTGGAGTAACAGGCAAGTTTGGCCTTAGAGTACAAAATGAAGCAGGGAAAAAGTTAACAGAGTTTTGTCAAGAGAACCTGCTGGTCATTGCAAACAGCCTTTTCCAACAGCACAAGGGACAATTCTACACATGGACATCACTAAATGGCCATACCTAAATCAGATTGATTATATTTGCAGTAGAAGATGAAGAGGCTTTATACAGTCAGGAAAAACAAGACCTGGAGCTGACTGTGGCTCAGATCATTAGTTCCTTTTTGCCAAATTCAGACTTAAATTGAAGAAAGTAGGGAAAACCACTAGGCCATTCAGATATGACCTAAATCAAATCCCTTATACAGTGAAAGTGACAAATAGATTCAAAGGATTAGACACTCTGACAGAGTGTCTGAAGAACTATGGGTGGAGGTTTGTAATATTGTACAGGAGGCAGTGACCAACGCCATCCCAAAGAAAAAGAAATGCAAGAAGGCAAAGTGGTTGTCTGAGGAGGTTTTACACATAGCTGATTAAAGAAGAGTTCAGACCTTGTTGTCTCAAGTGCCAGTCTCTTGTGGAATTTTATACGCAGCGGCTTGTACCCAAGAGGGGAGACTTTCTTCTGTTTGGACATGGGTTTCCATCTCACCTGATCTCCCAGGGCCACTTTCATTTAGTCAGGGCGTTAGTTCCCCACATCCAGTGAGCACAGGCTCTCAGGTATTTCTTTACCCTTTGCAGTAAGAGTAGGGGTTGCAGCTTGATCTCCTCTTGGAACTGTCACCAAGGGAAAGACAAGTCAATGAAACCCTTATTTCACTGCCAGAGCTGCAGTGGGGGTGAAGGGCAGGATGGGTACTAGATGATCCCTCTGGAACCACCAGCAGAACTAAGAGTTTAGAACTATTTCTTCTGACCTGAAATCCTTGTCCTCAGACTGGATTGTGTCCCACTGTCTGGTCGACCTATGGATCAGCATTACAAGTTACCTACAGAAAATTACACCAGGAAAACTCCTGGTGTACAAAACTTTTGGAAGTTATTTTTACAACATTTGCATGAGCAATTTATGATAGAACATATCACGTGGTCAGCAGTTTTGTCATATAATTGTATTTAGATTATAAAATAGGTTATATTTTAAAGGGCTTCCCTGATGGTTCAGCAGGTAATGAATCTGCCTGCAATGTAGGAGACACAGGAGACATGGATTCTGTCCCTGGGTTGGGATGATTCCCTGGAAGAAGAAATGGCAAAATTAAACTTAAGATTTAAATTCATTTTGCCATATTGATTGTTATATATTTTCAATATTATCCCAGCATGTATGTAAACATTTGTTAATATGAAAGAATGTTTGGAATGTATATGGCTACATAAAAAATTAAGTACTAAATTGTATCTCTATAATATTATTTTACTAATTGAGTATATACACAGTTGCAGGACAGTTTCTGGATGTACACGTATGAAAATGGTATTGAAGTAAGATTTTGATATGTGAACTTTTGCCCTCATTTTAATTTACTAATATCCAGAAACTTGTGTGCACTTCCCATCTTGTAGTGGAATCTTTCTTTGTACACCCCTGAGTGTGGACCACCAAGCCCTTTCCTTTCTGATTTTACTCTCTCTATTCTTGCCCTGACAGGCTGGAGATTCCACAGGATGCATTGCTCGGCCCCCAAGATGCTGCTGCCAGTGCTCCCTGCACTGGCTTCACCTGCTCATCTTCCAGGTCTTTGCTCACGTTCTTCCCTCTACCTGGTGGTCCGTCCTCTTTGCCAGAGAGCAACAGCCTCTCCTCAATTTTGGAGACTCAGCTTTATTTGGTCGCCTCTGGATTTCTCACCAACATTTGGTCCCAGGCATGTTCCATGTAGTCACATCATCTTTACTTCAATGACTTCTGTGTAACTCAGAGCAACCCTCTGCACTTTGGTATCTCATCTCTGCCTGCATCCTTCTCCCATCAGGACTCAGGAGCTCTGAGGCAATTTGTCTACTGTGGGTCATGTTCCTTCACTCAGCCTGTGTTTACTGAGCATTTACTCTGTGCCAGACTCTGATTTAAGGCACAGAATTAGGATGTGGCTAACGAGTTGACTCACTGGAAAAGACTCTGATGCTGGGAAAGGTTGGGGGCGGGAGGAGAAGGGGACCACAGAGAATGAGATGGCTGGATGGCATCACCGACTCTGTGGACGTGAGTTTGAGTGAACTCCGGGATTTGGTGATGGACAGGGAGGCCTGGCGTGCTGTGATTCATGGGGTCGCGGAGAGTCGGACACGACTGAGCGACTGAACTAAACTGAACTGACTGAACCTGTTTGGAGTCTGCAGGCTAGAGGAGGAGACAGAAATTAAGCAGTCATAACAGGAGGGGGGTCATGAATGTGTGATGGAGGGAAGACAGAGCCTATGGGGAAGCTTTGGGGAAGGGGGCCTAACTCAGACCTGGACGTTAGAAAGCTCTTTTTCCTCCACTTGCTCATTCTTTGACTCATCATTTACCAAGATGCTTTTGGGTTACAAAGTTTAACCAGAGGTGGGCTCTCCCAGAAGGAGCTCATAGTATTGAAGACTGAAGACCAAAGACTAAAATAGTCTTTAGAATACTGAAAACTAAAATAGCTAAATCTGGTTATTGCTGACTTAGGAGAAGGACTTGCAAGGGAAAAAATGAGCTGTCTTCTTCATTTGTGTGACCCATCTTGGAGGAGATGGCTTGGGGTTGGGCTTTGGTAAATGGACATGAGGGACAACAGCATTCCAGGGAGAGGGCCCATGAGAGCAGAGTCCCAGAAGCTGGAATGCATAGGTGGGTGGGGAGGACCTTGACTCACCTAGGGTGCCGGAGATGAGGAGAGGTACAGGACTAGGCCGCATGGGGTTCGGGCTCCTGTCTCTGGCTCCACTCTGCTCTAATCGTGCTGCAGAGAAAGAGAGGCCTCAGCTCTCTGCAACCCCTGATTGTCTCCTAACACCTGTTTAAGCCACACACCCTTGGTGACCCCTCTCCACCCAGCTCCTGTCTTTGATCTGAGCTTTGCAACCCCTAGGCTAGTGCTGTCAGTGCTGGGCGGGGAGTTGCCTGCCCCTCCCAGCCTGTAAGCTGCTCCTTTCCCGCCTTCCTGTCCCTCCACACAAGGGACTGACAGCCCTCTGTGCAGGCTCTGTGCTGGGTGCTCAGGGTGAGGGGGATTACAGGCTCAGTTCCAAGAGCTCATGGTCCAGAGATGACACCAGGCAGGCAACTCAAATTTCAGTTCTTCTCACCTGGCCCCATCCTGGGAAGCTTCACTCTTTTTTTTTTTTTTTTTTGTTGGACTTATGAACAAATTGCATTTATTTATTTATTTATTTATTTATTTATTTATTTATTTATTTCTAAAAAAGAATTTTATTAAAAAAGCACAAATGCAAAGAAATGAACAGAGGAAAATGTATGCGTCGAACCTGGACTGGTCACTTATGATAATATACATGCTACAATTCCATTCTCCCCAATCATTCCACCTTCACCCTCTCCCACAGAGTCCCAAAGACTGTTCTAAATGCCTATGTCTCTTTTGCAGTCTCTTATACAGGGTTCAGGTTACCATTTTTCTAAATTCCATATATATGCGTTAATATACAGTATTGATGTTCTTCTTTCTGGCTTACTTCACTCTGTATAATTGGCTCCAATTTCATCCACCTCATTAAAACTGATTCAAATGCAAGAGCTTCACTCTTTTGTGCCAGAAATGTGTCAGGGTTTAGGCACTGACACCATGAGACCGTATAATCTCCTCAGTCTGAACAAACTGAGCTGGTTTGTCTCTACAGCTGATACAACTCCCCACCCAGCAAGTGAGCCTCTTTTCCTGTGACATGACACTGTCTTACATTCCTGTCTGTTGTCTCCACACACCGTGAGCCCACAGGGCTGATCCTCAGACTGATATCTGTGCTCTGAGGTGAGCTCAGATCCAGGCAGGGAGGGTGGGATTGAGGGATGGGGCGGGGAAGCATCTGGAAGCCTGTGAGAACAGCTGAAGGTGCTCTGCCTGGAGAGTGGGGAGACTCAGAAAGGAACAGCTGTTGTCCTCAAAGGGCAGGGCTGCCAGGACAGCCTGAGATCTCCTTAAGGAAGAGTGTCTGACAGACCCAAGGTTACCAGCACAGGGCCTGGGAAGAGTGAGCTCCCAGGACTGGGTGAGGAGCCAAGACCTGAGAGGTTAGCTGGGCTACTTCATGGAGCCATGTGCTGGTCACCCAGCAAGCCTTTGTCCCATGGATTAACTGACCATGAATGCCCTAGAGCCCCTCCCCTCCCAGCCCTCCCAATCCCTGGTCCAGCTCCGTCCTACCTCCTGCTCGTGTCCACAGAGCCAGTGGGAAGGAGGAGATGGGAACTGGTGAAGGGCTTTGAGCAGCCACTGTCTGCGCAGGTAGAGCTGTGCCGCCTTGAGCAGAAGCAGAACCAGGCCGAGCAGGGAGACCACCTGCAGGAGCCCAGTGACCCCGATCAGGGCTCTGGAGGGGCTCAGTGCAGAGACACTCATGGTGCAGTGGCTTCTGGATCGCTGACTGTCCCTGACTGTGGTTGACTTTCCCTGAGCACCCAGTCTGGAGGATTTCCCTGCCCACCTCGGGGAGGGTGAAGGTGAAGGTGAAGGCAGAGCTCAGACCTGGGACTCCAGAGTTGATTGTGCAGGATACACTTTGGGGAAGAGTGGGAGAAAACCTTTCTTAGCTGACAGTGACAATGGCCAGGCATACCCCAACTTTTCCTTCTAATATTTCTCACCAAATATTTAATGAGAAACTGCAATGTGCCAGGCTCTCTGTCTGGTGCTGAGACACAGCTGCAAGTAGAGCTGACTTGAACCTAGTCAGTCACAGTTTAGTTCGGCAGACTTTCAGTAGATGTGGTTTGTTGTATTATCATCCCCATTTCAGAGAGGAAAACTAACGTCAGAGAGGAAAAGTGATGTTGTCAGCAGAAAATAGCCTCTGAGAGACCCTGGTGAAATTGAAATCCTTCTCTGTTGGATCTCAGAACTGCCCGCCTCAGCTCCTCTGAATAGTTACCCAGGGCTTGTCCCATCTACTATGGAGTGTGTCCTGGATGGCTGTGCCAGTGGATGACTGGCCTTGGATCCAGGAGGCCCAGCCCCAGGGCGATTTTACTACTTATGAAGCTAGTAACTTGTCCTCTCTGAGCCTCAGCTTCCATTTTGAAAGGTGGGATAATAATTTATTTCCTACATATCTCCCAGGAATGGTCCTTCAGTCATTCATTCACTCATCAAATATTTCTTGAGCTCACAGGCTGTATTAAAGGTAGAAACTTACCCTAGTACAATAAAAATAATTCTTGTGGTCCAGGAATAAACACTGACCTGCTCCCCCTGACCAAATAAAAAATGGGGCATTGAAGGGTGAGTAAGAGTTCAAAGGGTAGAGTGCTGTTAGAGAGGTGGGTACTGAGAAGAGATGGAGATCATATGCAAAAGAGGAAGGGGTGAGGGAAGTTTCATCTTTAGTGACTTATATCACTGTTTCATAATTCTGTCCTTTAAGATCAAATCCAATGCCTACAATTCCAAGTAAAACACCAAAGATTTCCATGAAATCTACTTGTAAGCCAGCTCTCTCAGGAGCCTTACGATTCCTCTTGACCGGCTCGTCTACCCTATGTAACTCTGACCCCAACACTCTCCCTGAATGCCTGATCTCCTCATAGGTGGTTCACGCACAACCTATGGAGCCACATTTGGGGGGCTTGTCCAAACTAAAGGTCAGGGGCGGGTAACCACTTACACTCAACCCCCTCCCAGCCCATCCATACCCTCCTTGTCCTGGGTTCCTCTCAGGGCTCTGCAGCTCTTCCTCCCCACACTCTGAGTGACTAGATTCTCCTTTATTGGTTCGGCATCTTGATTCAGCTCTAAGAACAGAAAGGAGAGTGAGTCCGTTGTCATGGGCTCTCAGAGTGACCAACTGAAGCCCTTCTGTACCTCCTGACTCCAGGGGACCTGAGAAGCTTCTTGTCTAGGACTCTCCCAGTCAACTCTCCTGCCCTATGCTCCATCTAGCCCAGAGTGTCCATCTGGCCCATCCTTGCAGCAGATGAACTAGCCCTGAAGCCTAGGGCCTGGGGAGATTGGGAAAAAGGGGAACTGGTCTGAAGGTTCCAGCTTCAGGCACCGGCTGGGGAGATGCCCCTTCAAGAGGCACATGGCACCATAACAGCGCAGCCCCAGGGCTGCAGGGAAGTCACCTCTGGCACCAGGGCCCTGGGCTAGGAAGGGCAGGGGTGGGAGGGAGGAGGACCTGTGTGCAGAGCCAGAAGAGAGCAGGGCTGTGTGCAGAGAGGTTGGAGGAGGAGTGCAAGGGGCCTCGTTCTGGTCAGTGCCCATGTCAGGAGGACTACCCCCTTCCCAGTCTCTAGGAATACCAGGGCTGAAGAAGCCCATCCTCCATGGTGGCTGAGGAGAAAGATCAGAGACTCCAAGGTGCTGTCCTGTGTGGGAGGTACCACCAGCTGTCCTGGATTTGGATCTGACATCCTCTCCCAGCAGCCAACACTTGTGCCCAGCTGGTTCCTCCCAGGCCCTCCAGTACACACATGCCCCCACCACTTGTGGCCTCTGAGGAGCCTGAGGTTCTGCCTGTGAGGAAGGGCTGCCAGGAGGCTGGTGACATGGCCAGGCTGGGCTCTTCTCAAATCTTTTCTGGGGTGAAGGAGATCTATGTGCCTGACCAAGTCTGTAAAGTCTTCCCTGCTAGCACAGGGTGGGTGCTGGCTGGGCCCCTCTACAGACATGGTGAGGAAGCTACCACAGAAGAGCAGGGAGGCTCCTTTCCTGACAGGTGCTGGTGTGAGCGTCTTCCCTCTGAGCCTTTGGAGATGAGAATTTTCTCCTGACTCAGCTGTCACAGGAGCCTCAGATGCCAGGCAGGGTGTGGGGCATGAGGGACCCCAGAGTGTGAGGCTGCAAGGGGGCTTGACATGCTCTCCCTGCTGGGCTGCCAGCCCCACAGAGCAGGTGTTATCTCCCCTCATCCTCCCCACTGTTTTCCCCCACCTTCCTTCTCCTTTCCCTCTCCCTTCCCAGCTCCTTTCAGAGAAGACACACACACTCCATATGACATTGTGAACTTTATCCAGGGAGGGTGAGAGAGGGGAAGCCATATGAGTGAAGACTCACCTGGGAAGACTCATCACACATGGGAGAGATTGGAGGCCCAGACCAATGGTAGTCACACAGGACTTAGCAGGTCCAGCAACGGCTGCCCAGGTGTCCTTGTCCTCAACCACAGATCTGGAGAACAAGCCTGTGTTATCTGAGCTGTTCATCTAATCACAAAGTCATGATGAAAGAGAAGGTGATGTGAAGACAGAAGCAGAGGTTCATTTGAAGATGCTGCTGGATTTGAATGTGGAGGAGGGCCCAGGAGCCAAGGAATGCAAGGATTGCAGCTCTCGATGCAGAAAAGGCAAAGAGTGGGACCCTGTCCTAGATCCCTGGAGAGGGGTCTCACCAACATCTTGGTTATTCAAGGGCAACCAATTTCAGATTTCTCACTCCAGAACTGTCAGAGTCTATTCCCTAAGGGAGTAATACATTATTTTATCAGCAAAAGGAAGTGAATACAGGGACAGACAGGCTGGCAGAAGGGGAGAAACACAGGGAGACAGTAGAGAGAATGGAGGAGGGCGGATGATTGGGATTCAGGTGGACAATGAGAGATACAGGGGCTCAGAGACAGATGGACAGATAAGCAGATAGGGAGCCTACAGAAAAGTGAGAGGAGAAGGACAGAAAGTTTGCTGGGCAGGAAGCAGGAGATGAGGTAGGCTGGTAGATGGGCAGATGGAAGCAGGAAGTGGGCAAAGAGGCAAGGACAGGAGAGAGACACAGCAAGGCAGGCTGACAGACAGGGGCCCTCAGAGCTTGTGCTGTCCACAAACGGATCAGAGGATCTTCCTAAGCCACAAGTGGATCCCATTTTTAGACTTCAACACAAGTTTTCGAATGGGCACTGGGACTCTTGAGGGATCTGGTGACAGTTCAAATTGAAGCAAGGTCAGGGTCACAGCCACCTTCAATTCATTCATGAAAACCCAGGAAAATGCAGTTCCTGGGTCAGGATGGGAAAAAGAAGTGAGCAGAGGCTTCTGAACCCTGCTGGAGACAGGGATTCAGGGCTGTCCTCCACATGACCAAGCTGTGATCCCTTCCCGATAGGTCACACTGAACTTGCCACCCAGGCCTTGGTCCACAGTCTCCCCTTGTCTTTTGACAAAGCCCACCTCTTTAAAGACTGCCTCCTAACTCCCACTTCTGCTCTCAGCAGGAGATCCTGTTGGGGAGCATCTGCACTCTAAGCACAGAATCAAGTCAAGCGAGTCAGGAAATGTGAATTAGAACTTTGTTCACTGGTTCATAGGCAGTTTCTGGTTTTAGGCCAGGCCAGGACACTCTGTGGGACAGGGTGGGCTTCACAGTCAGGCCCTCACCTTCTATGGCAGGCAAGTAGGGGTCCCCATTTCCAGAGAGGACAGCAGAGGGTTGTGCAAGGAATCAGAATGGCAACAGACAACTTCCTTGTGGGACACGAATTAGTGACCCTGAACCTGCTGGACCATTTGCCTCCCAGTTAATGAATGGACTGGTCTCCTGTCTCCTCTCAGCCCTTCAGTCAATCTGTTCTGGAATCTTCCTATTCTACTCTAGAAGTGACCCCCTAACCATCCTTTGATCTCCTTACCTGACCTTTTCAGCCTCCCTGCGTCCCCTTTCTCTACTGAAGCCACAGCAGCTCCAGGCCTGTTCTGTTCCCTTTCACAAGGAGGATACCATCCAGTGCCACAGCTGCATCACAGCTCTCTCTGGATTGTTCCTTACTCATCTAGGTCCTGTCCAGCTTCTTCTTATGTAGTTTGATAAGGATACCAGGGCATTCAAGGAGGAGAAAGGGACAAACCCATTTTTTCCCCCTTAATTCCTTCATCTTAGTCACATAAGACATTTTTTTTCCTTAAGCCTAAGACTAACTTTCTTTAAACCCAGAAGTAATGATTACAGAATACAAAACAAAACACATCTTGCTCAAGAGTATATTTTTCCTTAAACTTGTACTATTGATTGTATAACAACAATGTATCTTGATCCAGGACATGTTTCTCCTTCTTAACAGGAACCTTCTGACTAATCCTATTATCTAAAGATGTATGTTGTGGGAGTGGGTCTGATAAGACCTCTACAACCTTGAGACATTCTTCTGAAAAAGTATATAAATCTTTTATAAGTGGTTGACCAGTTTTTCCAGCACCACTTGCTAAAGAGATTGTTTTTTCTCCATAGTATATTCTTGCCTCCTTTGTCAAAGATAAGGTGACCATCAGTTCAGATCAGTCGCTCAGTCGTGTCCAACTCTTTGCGACCCCATGAATCACAGCATGCCAGGCCTCCTTGTCCATCACTAACTCCCGGAGTTCACTCAAACTCATGTCCATCGAGTCGGTGATGCCATCCAGCCATCTCATTCTCTGTCATCCCTGTCTCCTCCCACTCCCAATCCCTCCTAGCATCAGACTCTTTTCCAGTGAGTCAACTCGTCGCATGAGGTGGCCAAAGTATTGGAATTTCAGCTTTAGTATCAGTCCTTCCAATGAACAGCCAGGACTGATCTTTAGAATGGACTGGTTGGATCTCCTTGCAGTCCAAGGGACTCTGAAGAGTCTTCTCCAGCACCACAGTTCAAAAGCATCAATTCTTCGGCGATCAGCTTTCTTCACAGTCCAACTCTCACATCCATACATGACCATGGGAAAAACCATAGCCTTGACTAGACGGACCTTGGTTGGCAAAGTAATGTCTCTGCTTTTTAATATGCTGTGTAGGCTGGTCATAACTTTCCTTCCAAGGAGTAAGCGTCTTTTAATTTTCTGGCTGCAATCAGCATCTGCAGTGGTTTTGGAGCCCTCAAAAATAAAGTCTGACACTGTTTCCACTGTTTCCCCATCTATTTCCCATGAAGTGATGGGGCCAGATGCCATGATCTTCGTTTTCTGAATGTTGAGCTTCAAGCCAACCTTTTCACTCTCCTCTTTCACTTTCATCAAGAGGCCTTTGAGTTTCTCTTCACTTTCTGCCATAAGGGTGGTGTCATCTGCATATCTGAGGTTATTGATATTTCTCCCAGCAATCTTGATTCCAGCTTGTGCTTCTTCCAGCCCAGCGTTCCTCATGATGTATTCTGCATAGAAGTTAAATAAGCAGGGTGACAATATACAACCTTGACGTACTCCTTTTCCTATTTGGAACCAGTCTGTTGTTCCATGACCAGTTCTAACTGTTGCTTCCTGAGCTGCATACATGTTTCTCAAGAGACAGGTCAGGTGGTCTGGTATTCCCATCTCTTTCAGAATGTTCCACAGTTTATTGTGATCCACACAAATGCTTTGGCATAGACAATGAAACAGAAATAGATGTTTTTCTGGAACTCTCTTGCTTTCTCCATGATCCAGCGGATGTTGGCAATTTGATCTCTGGTGCCTCTGCCTTTTCTAAAACCTGCTTGAACATCTGGAAGTTCATGGTTCGCATACTGCTGAAGCCTGGCTTGGAGAATTTTGAGCATTTTACTAGCGTGTGAGATGAGTGCAATTGTGTGGTAGTTCGAGCATTCTTTGGCATTGCCTTTCTTTGGGATTGGAATGTAGACTGACCTTTCCCAGTCCTGTGGCCACTGCTGAGTTTTCCAAATTTGCTGGCATATTGAGTGCAGCACTTTCACAGCATCATCTTTCAAGATTTGAAATAGCTCAACTGGAATTCCATCACTTCCACTAGCTTTGTTAGTAGTGATGCTTTCTAAGGCCCACTGACTTCACATTCCAAGATGTCTGGTTCCAGGTGAGTGATCATGCCATCGTGATTATCTTGGTTGTGAAGATCTTTTTTGTACAGTTCTTCTGTGTATTCTTGCAACCTCTTCTTAATATCTTCTACTTCTGTTAGGTCCATACTATTTCTGTCCTTCGAGCCCATCTTTGCATGAAATGTTCCCTTGGTATCTCTAATTTTCTTAAAAGATCTCTTGTTTTTCCTATTCTGTTGTTTCCCTCTATTTCTTTGCATTGATCACTGAGGAAGGCTTTCTTATCTCTCCTAGCTATTCTTTGGAACTCTACATTCAGATGCATATATTTTTCCTTTTCTCCTTTGCTTTTCGCTTCTTTTCTTTTCACAGCTTTTTGTAAGGCCTCCTCAGACAGCCATTTTGCTTTTTTGCATTTCTTTTCCATGGGGTTGGTCTTGGTCCCTGTCTCCTGTACAATGTCACGAACCTCCGTCCATAGTTCATCAGGCACTCTATCTATCAGATCTAGTCCCTTTAATCTATTTCTCACTTCCACTGTATAATCATAAGGGATTTGATTTAGGTCATACCTGAATTGTCTAGTGGTTTGCCCTATTTTCATCAATTTAAGCCTGAATTTCGCAATAAGGAGTTCATGATCTGAGCCACAGTCAGCTCCTGGTCTTGTTTTTGCTAACTGTATACAGCTTCTCCATCTTTGGCTGCAGATAATCAATCTGATTTTGGTGTTGACCATCTGGTGATGTCCATGTGTAGAGTCTTCTCTTGTGTTGTTGGAAGAGGGTGTTTGCTATGACCAGTGCTTTCTCTTGTCAAAACTCTATTAGCCTTTGCCCTGCTTCATTTTGGGCTCAAGGCCAAATTTGCCTGTTACTCCAGGTGTTTCTTGACTTCCTACTTTTGCATTCCAAACCCCTATAATGAAAAGGACATCTTTTTGGGTGTTAGTTCTAAAAGGTCTTGTAGGTCTTCATAGAACTGTTCAACTTGGGCTTCTTCAGCATTACTGGTTGGGGCATAGACTTGGATTACTGAAATATTGAATGGTTTTCCTTGGAAACAAACAGAAATCATTCTGTTGTTTTTAAGATTGCATCCGAGTACTGCATTTCGGACTCTTTTGTTGGCCATGATGGCTACTCCATTTCTTCTAAGGGATTTCTGCCCACAGTAGTAGATAGGTGCTTGTATTTATCTATGGGCTTTCTATTTTGTTTCATTGATCTATATTTCTGTCTTTGTGCCAGTAGCATACTATCTTGATTACTGTAGCCTTGTAGTAGAGCCTGAAGTCAGGCAGGTTGACTCCTCCTGTTCCGTTCTTCTTTCTCAATATTGCTTTGGCTATTACAGGTTTTTTGTATTTCCATACAAATTGTGAAATTATCTGTTCTAGTTCTCTGAAAAATACCGTTGGTAGCTTGATAGGGATTGCATTGAATCTATAGATTGCTTTGGGTAGTATACTCATTTTCACTATATTGATTCTTCCAATCCATGAACATGGTATATTTCTCCATCGATTTGTGTCCTCTTTGATTTCTTTCATCAGTGTTTGATAGTTTTCTATATATAGGTCTTTTGCTTCTTTAGGTAGATATATTCCTAAGTATTTTATTCTTTTGTTGCAATGGTGAATGGAATTGTTGCCTTAATTTCTTTCTGTTTTCTCATAGTTAGTGTAGAGGAATACAAGGGATTTCCCTTATTAAGACTAGCACCACTCTCTGCCTCCTTCTGATGTCTATGTCAGAAGCTTTCTCTGCCCCTTTTGACTGTAATAAAACTTTTACCACACAAAGCTCTGAGTGACTGAAGCCACCTCTCTGGTCCCAAAACGAAATTCTCTCCCTCAGATATCATGAATCCAATATAGTTTACTGTAAGCTATCACAGCTCCTCTTCCTCAACTCAGCTTCTCTTGTCGTCCCTTCCCCCACCTCTGCAGACCACATGCTCAAGGCTCAATCCAGTGACCACCACCTTCACCACCTCTGCTGGCTGCACCTTTCCCCTCCTCAAGGCACCTCAAGGCACCATTAGTGTTAACTCAAGGACATATCACATCCAGTGCCTAGCACAGTGCCAAGATCTTTGAACCTCCCACAGTCTGCTCAATGAATGAGTGAGTGAAAGAGTGGATGTGTGAATGATGTCTGTCTTGAGTAGACATGTTGATTTGTTGACAGTGAGTTCTGAGGGAGGACAGTGTTATCATCCCTGTGTTCCCATCTCCTAGCACAGGTCTTGGCACATGGAGACATGCTTAATACATACTTTCATATTTAAACAAAATTTAAAGGAAATCAGTCCTGGGTGTCCATTGGAAGGACTGATGTTGAAGCTTAAACTCCAATATTTTGGCCACCTGATGTGAAGAGTTGACTCATTGGAAAAGACTCTGATGCTGGGAGGGATTGAGGGTAGGAGGAGAAGGGGACAACAGAAGATGAGATGGTTAGATGGTATCACTGACTCATGGACATGGACATAAATTTGGGTAAGCTCTGGGAGTTGGTGATGGACAGGGAGGCCTGGTGTGCTGCAGTTCATGGGGTCCCAAAGAGTCGGACATGATTGAGCGACTGAACTGAACTGAAAACAACCTAAATGGAATGATAGTATGATATAAATTCTGACCTAGGAATCAAGCTGCCAAGTCCCTCCTGTCCTCTAGTGGTAGCTGCATGACATGCAGCCATGTCTACAAGGAAGGACTGGACCCTAGTGCAAATCAAATCCTAGAACCAATTCAGGAAGACAATTGGCTTCAAACCTGTTCTGTGAAGGTTGATTCACCAATTGAAAATTTCACAGAATTGTAGATTCAGAAAAAAAAGTTCTTACTAAGAAGCTGCAGTTATGAATGTTACTGTTTCAGGGGATGATCTTACAATTTTCACCATAGTCATTCTGGATGTGTCATCCTCCTTAATCATCCTTTAAAGTGTGCTTTATATTTACATGCAAGGAACTTTTCAAATGCTTGTGTTAAATACAAAATGGATTTTTCTCTCACAATTACTTGATTGTCCTCCACGTTATGCTTTTTGCCAACATTAGACACTCTAGAATTGGGGAGTGTGGTATAAAATCCAGTGTACATGTAAAGAATTTGGGCAACTTGAAAAGGTATCACATTTATGTGAATATTTAGTCAAAGATTTGTTAGGGTCCCCCACAGAAATAGAGAACACATTGACTGTGTAACTTGCTTTAAAGGGCAATTGTAACTGATCACTAATATGACTTGAACCTCCAGGACAGATGGGAAGAAGGAAGACAGCTGGAAGTCCAAATCCATGGAAACATAATATATACAATGAGAGGCTGACTGGTGATTTAAGCAGAAAAGGTAGTGCTCTGACTAGGAATGTGGGAAGAGAGAAGAGTCATCTACCTTTTAAGATAACTGATAATTGCAAAGAACTAAGCATCTGACTGTTGCTTCCTGACCTGCATACAGGTTTCTCAAGAGGCAGGTCAGATGGTCTGGTATTCCCATCTCTTTCAGAATGTTCCACAGTTTATTGTGATCCACACAAACGCTTTGGCATAGTCAATGAAGCAGAAATAGATGTTTTTCTGGAACTCTCTTGCTTTCTCCATGATCCAGTGGATGTTGGCAATTTGATCTCTGGTGCCTCAGCCTTTTCTAAAACCTGCTTGAACATCTGGGAGTTCACGGTTCACATATTGCTGAAGCCTGGCTTAAAGAATTTTGAGCATGACTTTACTAGTGTGTGAGATGAGTGCAATTGTGCGGTAGTTTGAGCATTCTTTGGCATTGCCTTTCTTTGGGATTGGAATGAAGACTGACCTCTTCCAGTCCTGTGGCCACTGCTGAGTTTTCCAAATTTGCTGGCATATTGAGTGCAGCACTTTCACAGCATCATCTTTCAAGATTTGAAATAGCTCAACTGGAATTCCATCACCTCCACTAGCTTTGTTCGTAGTGATGCTTCCTAAGGCCCACTTGACTTCACATTCCAAGATGTCTGGCTCTAGGTCAGTGATCACGTTATCGTGACTGTCTTGGTCGTGAAGATCTTTTTTGTACAGTTCTTCTGTGTATTCTTGCCATCTCTTCTTAATATCTTCTGCTTCTGTTAGGTCCACACCATTTCTGTCCTTGATTGACCCCATCTTTGCATGAATTGTTCCCTTGAAATCTCTAATTTTCTTGAAGAGATCTCTTGTTTTTCCTATTCTGTTGTTTTCCTCTATTTCTTTGCATTGATCACTGAGGAAGGCTTTCTTATCTCTCCTTGCTATTCTTTGGAACTCTGCATTCAGATGCTTATATCTTTCCTTTTCTCCTTTGCTTTTCGCTTCTCTTCTTTTCACAGCTATTTGTAAGGCTTCCTCAGACAGCCATTTAGCTTTTTTGCATTTCTTTTCCATGGGGATGGTCTTGGCCCCTGTCTCCTGTTCATTGGAAGGACTGATGCTAAAGCTGAAACTCCAATACTTTGGCCACCTCATGCGACGAGTTGACTCACTGGAAAAATCTCTGATGCTGGGAAATGTTGGGGGCAGGAGGAGAAAGGGACGACAGAGAATGAGAGGGCTGGATGGCATCACTGACTCTGTGGACGTGAGTTTGAATGAATTCCGGGAGTTGGTGATGGACAGGGAGGCCTGGCGTGCTGTGATTCATGGGGTGGCAAAGAGTCGGACACGACTGAGTGACTGAACTGAACGGAACTGAACATCTGAAGATTAACTCTCATGAAAACTTCTGATGCTGAAAAGTCATACTCCTAAAGTGAGGAACAGTGTCAGACTTTATTTGTTTGGGCTCCAAAATCACTGCAGATGCTGATTGCAGCCATGAAATTAAAAGACGCTTACTCCTTGGAAGGAAAGTTATGACCAACCTTGATAGTATATTAAAAAGCAGAGACATTACTTTGCCAACTAAGGTCCGTCTAGTCATGGTTTTTCCTGTGGTCATGTATGGATGTGAGAGTTTGACTGTGAAGAAAGCTGATCGCCGAAGAATTGATGCTTTTGAACTGTGGTGTTGGAGAAGACTCTTGAGAGTCCCTTGTACCGCAAGGAGATCCAACCAGTCCATTCTAAGGGAGATCGATCCTGGGTGTTCATTGGAAGGACTGATGCTGAAGCTGAAACTGCAATACTTTGGCCACCTCATGCGATGTGTTGACTCACTGGAAAAGAGTCTGATGCTGGGAAAGGTTGGGGGTGGGAGAAGAAGGGGACGACCGAGAACGAGATGGCTGGATGGCATCACCGACTCTGTGGACATGAGTTTGAGTGAGCTCTGGGAGTTGGTGATGGACAGGGAGGCCTGGTGCGCTGTGATTCATGGGGTCGCGGAGAGTCAGACATGACTGAGCGACTGAACTGAACTTAACTAAAGTGAGGAAATCCCCAGAGTACTTTGAAACAGCCACCGACATGGAAATGTGGCCAGTCATTTCAGAAATCAGGAGATCAAAGTCATTGTGGTGGGCCCTGAAAGTCTTTTTATATCTGGAGACCCACCCCGCCTTCTCAACACATCAACATACAAGGACAAAACTGCATGCACCACATCTGAATGTAGACAATCACACGTATCGGGTAGCAACCAGTGCAACCTGCTTCCCCAAGTACAGAGGCCTCATCTGAATCCTCCTTAGAAAGGCAGGAAGGCGTGGCTGTGTCGAGTAGAACCTGGTGCAAACTGGGATGGGTCAAACACCTGCGGAGAGAGCACCAGGGCCAGGACATGTGGGGTCAGACTCCTAGCATCAATCTACCAGGGGACAAGACTCTCAGAGCAGGAGCAGGAGGAGGGGTTGGTGTGGAGAGAGCATCCCATCCCTTCCTCCCACCACCATCTTACCTCCAGGTTTGGCCACACCTTTGGGTTGTGATGAAACCCATAAAAGGAGAGGATCAGTATGAATCCTGTGGGGAAGGGAGGAGGGAGAGAAGCCTGGTGGTCCCCATGGAGCCGCAGGCGTGTGCTGGCACAAAGTGTCTTGAATCACTCTCCATCACTCTGAATGAAATAATGCTCTTGCAAGACTGGTGGGCTGGGCATGACAAATCACATGATCACTGATTAAGAGTAGGTAACCAGGGCCCAGGACTGAGAAGTTAAAGAATTGGAGGCTTACATATAGGGGCGACTCAGATGGCAAGTCACATTTATCAAGTGCCATCATGACCCTTTGGAAATGTGCAGTAGCTCATTTAGTACTCACACAGCCCTCAAGAAAGGCGGTCTTATCCCCAGGTGGAAAAGAAGCACCTGAACCTTGAGAGGTTAAGGGATGTGTCTATGATCTCACAGTTAGGAAGTGGCAGAGCTGGGATTCAGGTCCACTGACAGGGGAGCTGATGGTTGGCCTCCAGCCATGGCAGGTCATCAGATCCTCTCTACCATCCACAGGAAGGCCTCAAAAAGAAGTCCATGTGACCCCTGGCGGTGATTTCACTGAGCTCCCTCCTTAGACCCCACATGGAAAAAACAGTCTCCACCTGTTTCTCTCTACTTTTGCTTCAAGCCTTTACAACTCAAGGAATTAAGAACTCTAGGACTCCATTACAAGACCCCATTCAAAGCCCAGCAGTTTATTGAGCATTTGCTGCTTCAGATTCTGCATCAAGCACTTTTCAAAAGTTGTCCATACTTCAAAGCAAATATTAACTATCTCGAGGCAGAAACAATAGTCATGCCATTCCAGAACTGGAAGCGCCCATGTGGGGCTCTGAGTTCCTGTGTGGTCTTGGAGTGGACTTAGGTGAGTGGTGAGGTGTAGTTCATACCTACAGGTAACCTAAGGTAAGGAGCGTCCATCAGGGAAGGTGATGGGCTTGCTGAACTCTCTGCCAATGACTGATACTGGTGGATAGAGTCTCAGTGCCTCTTTGATGCACACGGTGGTGTAGGGCATCTGGTCCAGATGGTCCCCAAAAGGAAACCCATCTGAGGGCAGGCAGGACTGGACAACCAGGGATTCTCTCTAGCTCAGATGGAACAAGGTTCTTCTATCTCCTGAACACTTACCAGGTGATGGAGGCCCATCCCCCAGGAGGCTCAGGATTTCTTTATGGCACCTCTGCTGATACTCAGGGTGGGAGGCTAGAGCACAGAGGATCCATGAGATGCCACTGGCTATGGTGTCATGATCCTTGAACATGAACATGTCCACAGCGGCACGGAGGTCCTTGTCAGACAAGCTGCTCCCATTCTCCATCTGTGGAGGCAGGGCCAGAGTACAGAGTCTGCCCTTCCAGTGTGCTTCTGCCCAAAGGCTCAGGCCTCTCCTGCCCACACTCACTCTGGCAAAGAGGAGGATGTCCAGGAAGTCCAAGTGCCTCCTGCTCCTCACCTTCTCCAGCTCTCCCTCCTTCTGCAGGTGAGCCTTCCTCTCCTTAATCACTGCATCTGTCCCAGAACAGTGGTTCCCAGCCAGAGCTGAGGACTCTGGGGGACCATATGCAGCACCCATCATAGACCTATCTGCCCCTCAGGCCCAGTCTGGGTGCCAGGTGGATGTGGGTGAGGGTGGGACTGGGTGAGCATGTCAGGACTGAGAGCTCCAGTGTCATCTACTCCAGGCAGCAATCTCTGCAGTAACATAGCCAATGGAGGCTCTGTCTGAATGCTGCTGGGAGGGGGTCTCACTCAGTCATCACCAACATGGTGACTCCTGTAACTCCCTATTCAATACCTGACACCCTGACCTCTGGATTCCCAGTCCCTTCAGCATGCAGTTGTGTCTCAGATCCTGAAGAAGCAGCAGGAGTCTGGGCTCTGCCTGAGGGGTCAAGGCCAAGCCCTTTCACATGTGTGAAAGGTGTGTGGAGGTTATGAAGGTGTGTGGAGCAGCCCACAAGAAGGAGGAGAACCTGTGTGTTGATGGGCTAGCTGGCAGGCCCGGTGGTTCCAGCAGCCTTCAAGGGTCAGCCTGTAGATGAGGTCGTTCTGGTGGAATATATTTTTCATTCAGGAAATATCAGAATTGTTGAGATCAATGTATATCAAAATATATAAAAATATCAGATTGTTGAGATCCCTGGTGGCCTGGTTGTAAGACTTGGAGTTCCTGAAGGGAGAGGATGCAGAAGAGACTGGAATTGAAGGAGCCTCTGACCTGGAGAGGGATTAGGGCTCTGGGTCGAGGATTCCTCAGTCAGTAGGGACAAGCAACACTGAGGCATTGCCATTTCTGTCTTACCCTCTGAAAATCCTCAGTATTTACATGTGTCCTGAAGGACCGGGCTTTTCCCTGTATAGGAATCAGTGACCTGTGACTGAGTCAAGAACAGTCTGGGTGGTATTTGACCATGGTCCATGTTTCTCTGCAGAACATTAATTTTTGTGCTTCAACATCCCTGCTGCACTTACTGACTCTCAGATAAGTCCTGCCCAGCTGGTGACAACAGGACCCTGCCCTTGAAGTGCCATCACTGTCCTGTCAGTCTTGATGCTGCCCTGGAGGCTGAAGGTGCACTTCATGATGGTTTCCAGGGTCATCAAGGAGACATGTCTGAAGATCTCTACATGTGAGTCCTGGCTGATGAGCTCCTCCCACTTGTCCTATGGAGAGGCGTATTGACTCTGCTTTGCTCTCCCAGGAGGCCTGGGCTGACAAGGCCAGGCCCTTTCTGTCTCTACCTATTTGCATGAGATTTCCTCACTCTCTAAGCAGATGTGTTTTAGCAACTGAGGCTATAACATATGTGTATAATATGATGCTCGGAGAAGGCAATGGCAAGCCACTCCAGTACTCTTGCCTGGAAAATCCCATGGATGGAGGAACCTGGTAGGCTGCAGTCCATGGGGTCGCTAGGGGTCGGACACGACTGAGCGACTTCACTTTCACTTTTCACTTTCACACATTGGAGAAGGAAATGGCAACCCACTCCAGTGTTCTTGCCTGGAGAATCCCAGGGACGGGGGAGCCTGGTGGGCTGCCGTCTATGGGGTCACACAGAGTCGGACACAACTGAAGTGACTTAGCATAGCATAGTATAACATAATATGATGCTAGTTTTCTATGAATATTTTACTATATAAATTGACATGTTCTTTCATAATATTTGAGTTAATTCTGAATTTTAGCAATAATTTATGATGATAAACATCTTGTGGCAGAGCAAAAAGCATAGTTTCTCAGGGACAAAAGGGGAACAGAAATCGACAATTGGTCAGGTGATGTCCAACACTAGTAAGCAAATATTTAAAGGCAAGGAAAAGCCTAAGAAGCTCTATTAGGGCTCCTATGAAGGGGCTTGACTTGCTTCAGTTCCTTTCATTTATCCAGTATTAGCTGAGCCCAGGTGGTACCTGGATGGATCAGAGATGACGTTTGTGAAGACCCAACTCTTTGAGTGTAGACCTGGTTTCATTTGCTCCCATGAGTGGCTCAGTGCCACATAGAATCCCTGGACCCAGGTAGAGCCCACCTGAGTAACATTCTGGGATGTCCATTCTTCCACTGAAGCTGCCATTGCTTAAGCCAGTCAAGGCCTTCGCACAGCTGTCCTTCTTCTAGTCTGCTGTGTTGAAGACTTGGAGATGAGAGGAATGTGCACCCTGAATAACCTCTTTTCCTTTGTTGAGGAACAAATTTTGGATCCAAGTTGGTGCTCTGTCCCATTCAGTTTTGGTGAGCACTGTCTCTTATGTTCTAAATTCATCATTCTGGAGACTGTATCTGATGGATGTCTGAGGGACACAAGTGTCTGAGAGTGGACTTTGTCAATTGTATTGAATGGGAGTGGGTACTGGCAACAAGGGTTGAACTCACCAGCATCCCTTGGACAGAGTTGGTTATGAGTCCCACGTAGGGCTTCAGGATATCATAGTGGAAGGCTGGAGTCAGCATCTGCCAGTGCTGGAACAATGTCTTCCCCTCCAACAGCAGCAAACCTGTCCCTGGACCACAGATGGGTGTGTATGGGCATTGCGGAGACTGGGGCCAACTTGGGAGGAACCGAGTTTGTCAGGAGAAGGCTCATGAAGAGCAAGAGTTGGAAAGACAGTACATTTCAGGGAAGTGAATTTCCAGTATGCCTGTCCCTAGGACATGAGTATGACAGCAGTGAGATAGAAGTGGATAAACAGTAATGGGGGGGGGCAGGTGAATGAAGGACTTATCTAAAAGTCAGGCTGAGAACACTGGAAAGGACAGAGAAGAGATGAAGAAGATGCTCAGCTTCAGGAGGGCTCTCAGCACCATTACAAAGGATGAATGTTGTGTTGGAAGAAGGGAAATAAGGCTTCATTCAGAGATGGAGGTGGTAACCGGGTGCCTGGCAGCAGTTCTCCATTATGCAAAGTGGAAGCTCTTTTTAACCTAACTAGTAGGTGGAATGGAGAAGGCAATGGCACCCCACTTCAGTACTCTTGCCTGGAAAATTCCATGGACGGAGGAGCCTGGTGGGCTGCAGTCCATGTGGTCGCTAAGAGTTGGACACGACTGAGAGACTTCACTTTCACTTTTCAGTTTCATGCATTGGAGAAGGAAATGGCAACCCAAGCCAGTGTTCTTGCCTGGAGAATCTCAGGGACGGGGGAGCCTGGTGGGCTGCCATCTATGTGGTTGCACAGAGTTGGACATGACTGAAGCGACTTAGCAGCAGCAACAGCAGTAGGTGGAACACTGTTGTATTTAAATGTACTTATCAATCCAGGGAATCAGGAATCTGTAGATACTATGAGACTTTGGGCCAGAAAAGTAAGGAAGAAAAGTTGAGGGGACCAAAAATGTCAGGGAGCCCACAGCGCAGTTGAGAATGGTGAATTGCTATGAAGCATTAGCTCTGTTCAGTGCCTTAGAATAAGACAGAACCTGTGGGTGTACTATAATTTGTGGTGGTTTGGCCATCCCATGACCAAGGAGAAGCAACTGTGAGAGGTGCTCAGCCTTGATCAGTGTGGATAGGGAATTGTCTTTCAGATCTAGGACCATCTCAATTTGGCTGTAATAAGAAAAAAAGTAAGAAATAAGAGAAACCAGCCTCACCCAGGTGTTTAAGCATTTCAGTTCAGTTTAGTTCATTTCAGTCACTCAGTCGTGTCTGTCTCTTTGTGACCCCATGAATCACAGCACGCCAGGCCTCCCTGTCTTTCCTATTCTGTTGTTTTCCTCTATTTCTTTGCATTGATCACTGAGGAAGGCTTTCTTATCTCTCCTTGCTATTCTTTGGAACTCTGCATTCAGATGCTTATATCTTTCCTTTTCTCCTTTGCTTTTCGCCTCTCTTCTTTTCACAGCTATTTGTAAGGCCTCCTCAGACAGCCATTTTGCTTTTTTGCATTTCTTTTCCATGGGGATGGTCTTGGTCCCTGTCTCCTGTACAATGTCACGAACCTCTGTCCAGAGTTCATCAGGCACTCTATCTATCAGATCTAGTCCCTTTAATCTATTTCTCACTTCCACTGTATAATCATAAGGGATTTGATTGAGGTCATATCTGAATGGTCTAGTGGTTTTCCCTACTTTCTTCAATTTAAGTCTGAATTTGGCAATAAGGAGTCCATGGTCTGAGCCACAGTCAGCTCCCGGTCTTGTTTTTGCTAACTATATAGAGCTCCTCCATCTTTGGCTGCAAAGAATATAATCAATCTGATTTCAGTGTTGACCATCTGGTGATGTCCACGTTTAGAGTCTTCTCTTGTGTAGTTGAAAGAGGGTGTTTGCTATGAGCAGTGCATTCTCTTGGCAAAATTCTATTAGCCTTTGCCCTGCTTCATTCTGTGCTCCAAATTTGTCTGTTACTCCAGGTGTTTCTTGACTTCCTACTTTTGCATTCCAGTCCCCT
This sequence comes from Moschus berezovskii, assembly GCF_049115385.1. Taxonomy (NCBI): domain Eukaryota; kingdom Metazoa; phylum Chordata; class Mammalia; order Artiodactyla; family Moschidae; genus Moschus; species Moschus berezovskii. The sequence continues at coordinate 21,413,038 of NC_142463.1, forward strand.
ATAATGAAAAGGGCATCTTTTTTGGGTGTTAGTTTGAAAAGGTCTTGTAGGTCTTTATAGAACCGTTTAACTTCAGCTTCTTCAGCGTTACTGTTTGGGGCGTAGGCTGGATTACTGTAATATTGAATGGTTTGCTTGGAAATGAACAGAGATCACTCTGTTGTTTTTGAGATTGCATCCAAGTACTGCATTTCGGACTCTTTTGTTGACCATGATGGCTACTCCATTTCTTCTAAGGGATTCCTGCCCACAGTAGTAGATATAATGGTCATCTGAGTTAAATTCACCCATTCCAGTCCATTTTAGTTCACTGATTTCTAGAATGTCTACATTCACTCTTGCCATCTCCTGTTTGACCACTTCCAATTAGCCTTGATTCATGGACCTAACATTCCAGGTTCCCATGCAATATTGCTTTTTATAGCATCGGACCTTGCTTCTATCACCGGTCACATCCACAACCATGTATTGTTTTTGCTTTGGCTCCATCCCTTCATTCCTTCTAGAGTTATTTCTCCACTGATCTCCAGCAGCATACTGGGTACCTACCGACCTGGGGAATTCCTCATTCAGTATCCTATCATTTTGCCTTTTCATGCTGTTCATGGGGTTCTCAAGGAAAGTATACTGAAGTGGTTTCAGCCTTGTCTAATTCAATGAAACTATGAGCCATGCCATGTAGGGCCACCCAAGACTGATGGGTCATGGTGGAGAGTTCTGACAAAATATGATCCACTGGAGAAGGAAATTGCAAACCACTTCAGTAGTCTTGCCTTGAGAACCCCATGAACAGCATGAAAAATAAAAAAGATATGACACTGAAAGATGAACTCCCCAGGTCAGTAGGTGCCCAATATGCTACTGGAGATCAGTGGAGAAATAACTCCAGAAAGAATGAAGAGATGGAGTCAAAGCAAAAACAGCACCCAGTTGTGAATGTGACTGGTGATGAAAGTAAAGTCCAATGCTGTAAAGAACAATATTGCATAGGAACCTGGAATGTTAGGTCTGTGAATCAGGTAAATTAGAAATGGTCAAACAGGAGATGGCAAGAGTGAACATCGACATTCTAGGAATCAGTGAACTAAAATCTACCGGAATGGGTGAATTTAACTCAGATAACCATTATATCTACTACTGTGGGCAAGAATCCCTTAGAATAAATGGAGTAGTCCTCATAGTCAGCAAAAGAGTCCGAAATGCAGTACTTGGATGTGTCAACTAAAAATTGACACTTACCAAGAGCATTGCCAATGACTGAACAACAAAGGCATTTGCCATCTGCTTCTATGGAAATTGAACCCCGTGCTGCTATAGCTATTGACCTTCAGCAATCCCTGAGGGAGTTCAGGCTGGAGTGAGGCACTCTGTGCTCCAGGGAATCTGGTGGGACAGGTCTGTAGATATTTGGATGTTTTTAGGAACAGATTTTAAGATCTCAATCCTTGCATCTCCTCATATCTAGAGAAGCACTAAATCCCTTCATGGTGCCATCAGATCCTCATGACTAATAAAAAACCTTTTGTAAATTGAGTGCCTCATGGTATTGAACTCCACCTTCACCAAAACCTTATATATTGACTTTCCCCCACTGCTGCTTTGGAATTGTCTCTCAGAGTTATCTGAGATGCTATCTCATGGGCTGCAGTCCTCATTTTGCTCCAAATAAAGCTTAACTCACAACTCTCAAGTTGTACATCCTTTTTAGTCAACAGAGGCAATCTCAAAAACGACAGAATGATCTCTGTTCATTTCCAAGGCAAACCATTCAATATTACAGTAATCCAAGTCTGTGCCCCAACCAGTAATGCTGATGAGGCTGAAGTTAAATGGTTCTATGAAGATTTATAAGAACTTCTAGAACTAACACCCCCCAAAATATGTTCTTTTCATTATAGGGGACTAGAATGCAAAAGTAGGAAGTCAAGAGATACATGGAGTAACAGGCAAATTTGGCCTTGGAATACAAAATGAAGCAGGGTGAAGGCTAACAGAGATTTGCCAAGAGAACACACTGGTCATGGCAAACACCCTTTTCCAACAACACTAGAGAAGACTCTACACGTGGACATCACCAGATGGTCAATACCGAAATCAGATTGATTATATTCTTTGCAGCCAAAGATGAAGAAGCTCTATATTGTCAGCAAAAACAAGATCAGGAGCTGACTGTGGCTCAGATCATGAACTCCTTATTGGAAAATCCAGACTTAAATTGAAGAAAGTAGGGAAAACCACTAGACCATTCAGGTATGACCTAAATCAAATCCCTTATGATTATACAGTGGAAGTGAGAAATAGATTCAAAGGATTAGATCTGATAGACTGCCTGAAGAACCATGGACAGAGGTTCATGACATTGTACAGGAAGCAGTGATCAAGACCATCCCCAAGAAAAATAAATGCAAAAAGGCAAAATGGTTGTCTGAGGAGGCCTTACAAATAGCTGAGAGAAGAAGAGAAGCAAAAAGCAAAGGAGAAAAGGAAAGATATACCCATTTGAATGCAGAGTTCCAAAGAATAGCAAGAAGAGATTAGAAAGCCTTCCTCAGTGATCAATGCAAGAAATAGAGGAAAACAATAGAATGGGAAAGACTAGAGACCCTTCAAGAAACTTAGAGATATCAAGGGAACATTTCATGCAAAGATGAGCACAATAAACAATAGAAGTGGTATGCACCTAACAGAAGCAGAAGATAATAAGAGGAGGCAACAATACACAGAATAACTATACAAAAAAGGTTTTCATGACCCAGATAACCACAGTGGTGTGGTCACTTACCTAGAGCTAGACATCCTAGAATGTGAAGTCAGGTTGGCCTTAGGAAGCATCACTATGAACAAAGATAGTGGAGGTGACGGAATTCCAGTTGAGCTAGTTCAAATCCTAAAAGATGATGCTGTAAAAATGCTACACTTAGTATGCCAGCAAATTTGGAAAACTCAGCAGTGGCCACAGAACTGGAAAAGGTCAGTTTTCACTCTAATCCCAAAGAAATGCAATGCCAAATAATGTTCAAACTACCACACAATTGCACTCATCTCACACACTAGCAAAGTAATCCTCAAAATTCTCCAAATGAGTCTTCAACAGTATGTGAACCATGAACTTCCAGATGTTCCAGCTGGATTTAGAAAAGGCAGAGGAACCAGAGATCAAATTGCCAACATATGTTGGATCATAGAAAAAGCAAGAGAGTTCCAGAAAATTATCTACTTCTGATTTATTGACTACACTAAAGCCTTTGACTGTGTGGATCACAACAAACTGTGGAAAATTCTGAAAGAGATGGGAACAGACAACCTTACGTGCCTCTTGGGAAACCTGTAAGCAGGTCAAGAAGCAACAGTTAGAATCGGACATGGAACAACTGACTAGGTCCAAATTGGGAAAAGATTATGTCAAGGCTGTATACTGTCACCCTGCTTATTTAACTTATATGCAGATTACATCATGGGAAATGCCAGGTTGGATGGAGCATAAGCTGGAATCAAGACTGAAGGGAGAAATATCAATAACCTCAAACATTCAGATGGCACCACCCTAATGGCAGAAAGCAAAGATGAATTAAAGAGCCTCTTGATGAAGGTGAAAGAGGGGAGTGAAAAAACTGGCTTAAACCTCAGCATTCAAAAGACAAAGATCATGGCATCCAGTCCCATCACTTCATGGCAAATAGATGTGGAAACAGTGACATACTTTATTTTCTTGGGCTCAAAAATCACTGAAGATGGTGACTTGCTCTTCGGAAGAAAAGCTATGACCAACCTAGACAGCATACTAAAAAGCAGACATTACTCTGCCAACAAAGATCTGTCTAGTCAAAGCTATGGTTTTTCCAGTGGTTGTGTGTAGATGTGAGAGCTGGACCATAAACAAGGCTGAGTGTCAAAGAATTGATGCTTTTGTACTGTGCTGTTCAAAAGAGTCCCTTGGACTACAAGGAGATCAAAGCAGTCACTCCTAAAGGAAATCAGTCCTGAATATTCATTGGAAGGACTGATGCTGCAGCTGAAACTCCAATCCTTTGGCCACCTGATGTGAAGAACTGACCCATTGGAGAAGATCCTGTTGCTGGGGAAGATTGAAGGCAGGAGGAGAAGGGGACAGCAGAAGCAGAGATGGTTGGATGGCACCACTGACTTGATGGATGTGAGTTTGAGTAAACTCTGGGAGTTGGTGGTGGACAGGGAAACCTGGCGTGTTGCAGTCCAAGGGGTCAGAAAGAGTCGGACATGACTGAGTTACTGAACTGAATCCTGTTATCTTGAAATGTAAATTGTGAGAGTGGGTCTGGTAAGATCTTTACAACCTTGAGACATTCTTTTGATTTATTGTAATAACCAATTTAAAATGTATATAGCTCCCTTGCTAAGACTAGAGAGTGGGCACTCTCTGTCCCCCTTCAGATGTCTATGTTAGAAGCTTTCTCTGTCAGTTTTCATATTTTAATAAAACTCTGCTATGCAAAAGCTCTTGAGTGATCCAGCCTGGGCCCTGGTCCTGAAGCTAAATCTTCTTCGGAGATCACAAATCCGACACCGTTCACCATAAGCTATCACCACTCCAGTATTCTTGCCTGGAGAATCAAATAGACAGAGAAACCTGGTGCGCTACAGGCCCATGGAGTCACAAAGAGTCAGACATGATTGAGCAACTGAGCATGCACAAATTTTAAATACACTGCCTACAAAAAAAAGATGACATGTTACTTCGTCAATTTTTCCTTAAAGTGTAGGACTTTTCAGAAGGTCATTTGCAATGCTTCTCATACTTTCTCATACACATTTTATTGGCCTGACATGTCTTGAGAACCATTAAAACACAGCTGTCACTGGATTCAGACAATACTAATTACTCTATGATTTTTACAACCTCAGTGCCTGCTTATAACTGTGGATTACAACTGACTATGCAGCCTATAATGTGGACACTTTGAACATAAAATAGTGAGACACAAAAAATGTGAGACCGCACTTTTATTTATTGTTTTTGAAACTTACTTATTTCATCACGACTTTAAAAAATTGTATATTCATTTATTGATTCAGTTTTAGTTGTGCTGGGTCTTCCTTGCTGTGTGTGGGCTTTCTCTAGTTGCTAGCGAATGGGGGCTACTCTCTATGCAGAGTGTGGGCTTCTCATTGCAGCAGTTTCTCTTAGTGTAGTGCACAGGCTGTAGGGCATGTGGACTTCAATAGTTGTGTGTGGTCTAATGGCCCCACGGCATGTGGAATCTTCGTGGGCTAGAGATCAAATCTATGTTCCTTGCATTGGAAGGTAGATTCTTAACCAATGGGCCACCATGGAAGCTTGAGGCAAGGCTCTAAAAGTCCCCTATTGTTCTCCAATAAAACTTGGAAGAGAAAAATACCTGACACATCAATTTCATTCAGCATTTTGCATTTGAACCATGCTTGGGGAACATTTTCCTTTCTAAAGTAAGTGTGTCATGCTTTAGTGTTCAGTGAAATCTGTTATCCATCTTGTACAATCTTCTATATTATTTTGTCATCAAGCTTCAAGGGAAATTTCTTTATGTGGCTTACAGTTTGAGAGGAGGACTAATTGTGAGATGAGTCTTTCTGAAGTGCCAGTGCAAAACAACACATATGTATGATATACTCTTCTGGGGTGCAAATGAATGTTTAATGAGAAGCTGTAGCAAGTATCAGTTCAGTTCAGTTCAGTTGCTCAGTCACGTCTGACTCTTTGCGACCCCATGAATCACAGCATGCCAGGCCTCCCTGTCCATCACCAACTCCCGGAGTTCACTCAAACTCATGTCCTTCGAGTTGGTGATGCCATCCAGCCATCTCATTCTCTGTCATCCCCTTCTCCTCCCGCCCCCAATCCCTCCCAGCATCAGAGTCTTTTCCAGTGAGTCAACTCGTCGCATGAGGTGGCCAAAGTATTGGAGTTTCAACTTTAGCATCAGTCCTTCCAATGAACACCCAGGACTGATCTCCTTTAGAATGGACTGGTTGGATCTCCTTGCAGTCCAAGGGACTCTTAAGAGTCTTCTCCAGCACCACAGTTCAAAAGCATCAATTCTTTGGCGATTAGCTTTCTATGGTTAGTCTCAATGCCGGTAAGTGCAGTCATCTTACGCTTATAACACAGGTTAGTTCTTTTATTTGTGTAATTCTCTCTATAACATTCTGGATTTCAACTGATAATTCATGGTGTTTAGGTGGAGGGTTTCTTTGTTTTTTTTTTTTAATTTTAATTCTGATTTTATACTGGTGTTTAGTTTAATTACAAAGTGTTAGTTTCAAGTATATAGCAAAGTGATTCATATATATATATATATCCATTCTTTTTCAGATTCTTTCCCCATAAAAGTTATTACAGAATACTGAGCAGATTTCCCTGTGCTATACAGTAGAGATTGTTTGATTATCTCTTTGATATATCGTACTCTTGCCTAGAAAATCCCATGGGTGGAGGAGCCTGGTAGGCTGTAGTCCGTGGGGTCGCTAAGGGTCGGTCACGACTGAGCGACTTCACTTTCCCTTTTCACTTTCACACATTGGAGAAGGAAATGGCAACCCACTCCAGTGTTCTTGCCTGGAGAATCCCAGGGACAGTGGGGCCTGGTGGGCTTCCGTCTATGGGGTCACACAGAGTCGGACATGACTGAAGTGACTTAAGAGGAGGAGGAGGATGAGGAGGAGTACGTAGATGTTAATCCCAAACTATTAATTTGTCCCTCAAACCTCACCTTTCCCCTTTAGTAATGGTAAATTTGTTTTCAGATTCTATGAGTCTGTCTCTGTTTCATAAATAAATTATTTGTATCACCTTTTAAATTTCATATATTAAGTGATATCATATGATATTTATCTTTGACTTATTTCACTTAGTTTGATAATCTCTAGGTCTATCCATGTTCCTGAAAATGGCATTATTTCATTGTTTTTTAGGGCTGAGTAATAGTCCATTGTATATGGAATTTTATATGGAAAGTACAATGGGAACTTATTTCACCTAGAAGAGGGTGAAGATGAGGGCAGAATCCAGAGCTGGGCCTCCAGAGTTGATTAACTGCAGAGGATGCACTTTGGGAAAAAGTGGGAAAAAAGTTTCTCAGCTGACAGTTAAAATGGCCCAGTGTGCCCCCACTTTTCCTTCTTCTTATTATCACCGTGTCTTTAATGTACACCTACAATGTGGCAGGCAGTCTGCTCGGTGCTGAGACACAGCTGAAAGCAAAGAAGAATGGAAACCTGCTTGACGTCAAGACAGTCACAGTCTAGTTCACCAAACATTCATTTGTCACGGTTGGTTTCCTTATCATTCCCGTTTCAGAGAGGAAAACTAATTTCAGAGGGGAAAAGTGATGTGGACAGAGAAAAACAGCCTCTGAGAGTCCCCGTTGATGTGAAATCCTTCTCCGTTGGACCTTCATGCTGCCAGCCCCACGTCCTCTGTAATGTTCCTGAGGCTTGTCCCATCAGCTATGCAGCATGTACTGGGTGACTGTGTTAGTGGGTGGAACACTGGCCTTGGATTCGGGAGGCCTGACCTAAGGCAGTTTTACTATATATGAAGCCAGTGACTTGTACTCTCTAAGCTTCAGTCTCCTTTGAAAGGTGCGATAATAATTCATTTCCTATGTACCTCCTAGGAATGCTCATTCAGTCAATCATTCACTCAGCAAATATTTCTTGAGCTCACAGGCTATATTAAAAGCAGAAGCTACACTAGTGCAAAATAAATGATAAAGCTTGTGGTGGAGGACTGGATACTGACAGGGATAAAAAGGAAAGAAGAAAACTAAAAAAAATGGGGCTGTGAAGGGTGAATAGGAGTTTAACAGGTAAAGAGTGCTTCTAGAGGGTTGTGCACTGAGAAAGTCATGGAGATCATGTCAAAAAACAAGGGATGGGAAAGCCTTCATCTTCAGTCTCTTACATCACGATGTCATAATTCTCCCTTCGAAGATCAAATCTAATGCCCATGATTCAAAAAGCAAAACACCAAAGATTTCCATGAAGAATTACTTGGAAGCCAGCTCTCTCAGAAGCCTCCAGTTTCCTCCTGAATGGCTCCCTCACCAGCTTAACTCAAGTCCCAACACCATCCTCATTTGTCTGGCCTTATGATAATGGGTGGTTCACACACAACCGATGGAGTCACGTCCTGGGCACCTTCCAAATTAAAGGTCAGGGGCGGGTAACCACTGACACTCAACCTCCTCCCAGCCCAAACTTCCGCCATCTAGGGTTCCTCTCAGATCTCTTCTTCCCCTTCCACTTAGCCTCTGAACAAAAAGACTTTCTTTTATTGGTTCAGAAATGTGGTTTAGCACTAGGAATAGTAAAGAGAGTGAGGGACCATCATCCCATGCTTTTAGAGTGACCAGTCTGAGCTCTTCTGCAACACCTGACTCTAGCGGATCTGCCAAATTTCCTGTCCAGGACACTCCCAACTAACCCTCCTGCCCTATCCCTGGTCTAGCACTAAATACCATCTGGCCCCTTTTTGGAGAGGAATGAACTAGCTGAGTGACTTAGGAATCGGGGTGTGTGTGAAGATTGGTCCACAGGTCTCAGCTGCAGGCAGGAGCTGAGGGAGATGCCCTTTTACTGGGCATGTGGGCTGCCTGGAGGTCTCCTGTGGCACCGGGGCCTTAGGCTAGGAAGGGCAGGGGTGGAAAGGAAGGGAACCTGTGCAGAACCAGATGAGAGGAGGGCTGGGTGCAGAGAGACTGGAGGAGGAGTGCAGAGGGCCTGGTTCTGGTCAGTGCCCAGGGTCAGGAGGACAGGTCCCAACATGGCCTCCAGGAATGGCAGGGCTGAAGAAGACCGTCCTAACTCAGAGTGGCTGGGCACACATGCAAGAGACTCCAAGGTGCTGTCCTGTGGGGGGAGGTGCCACCAGCTGTCTTGGATTTGGGTCTGACACCTGCTCCCAGCAGCCAAGCCTTGTGCCCAGTTGGCTCCTCCCAGACCCTCCAGCACAGCCGCCCACTTTAGGCTTCTGAGGAGCCTGAGGCCCTGCCTGTGAAGAAGGGCTGCCAAGGGACTGGAGAGAAGGTCAGCCTGGACTCTGCTCAAATCTCATTTGGGGTAAATGAGCCCCTTGTGCCTGGCCAAGTCTGTAACATCTTCCCTGCTCAGCACAGGGTGGGCACTGGCTGGGCCCCTCTATAGATGTGGTGAAGAAGCCACCACAGAAGAGCAGGAGGCTCCTTCCCCGACAGGTGCTGGTGTGAGCATCTTCCCTTTGAGCCTTTGGAGACAAGCCCTTTCTCCTGACTCAGCTATCATGGGAGCTTCAGGTACCACGCAGCGTGTGGGACATGAGGGACCCCAGAGTGTGAGGCTGCAGGGGGGCCAGACACACTTTCCCTGCTGGGGTTCCCCCTCCTCCTCTCCACTCTCTCCCCTCCACTTCTCTCTCTTTTGTTTCATCCAGCTCCTTTCAGATAAGACAAGTACACTCCATATGACATTGTTAACTTTATTAAGGGAGAGCAAGAGAGGGGAAGCCACATGACTGACACATGGGTAGGCCCATCACACATGAGAAAGATCCAGGGACAGGCTGATTGTGGTCACACAAGACTTAACAGGTCCAGCAATGGCTGCCCAGGTGTCCTCATCCTAATTCCCAGATAGGAGAACAAGCCTGTCTTATCTGAGATGTTCATCTAATTACAAAAGTCCTGGTGAAAGAGAAAGTGATGTGAAGACAGAAGCAGAGGGATGTTTGAGATGCTGCTGGATTCACATAGGGAGGAGGGCCCAGGAGCCAAGGAGTTCAAGGATTGCTGCGCTAGATGCAGAAAAGGCAAAGAGTGGGACCCTGTCCTAGATCCTTGGAGGGGGATCCCGACAACATCTTCCTTTTCCCAGGGAAACCCACTTCAGATTTCTCACTCCAGAGCCTTCAGAGAATAACTCTGTATTGTTCTAAGTCTCCAAGATATTCTACCCTGTGCTCAGTCAAGTCCAACTCTTTGCCATCCCGTGAACTGCAATCCACCAGGCTCCTCTCTCTGTTCATGGGATTTCCCAGGCAAGAATACTGGAGTGGGTTGCCATTTCCTTCTCCAAGGGATCTTCCTGACCCAGATATTGAACTTGAGTCTCCGGTGGCTCCTACATACCAGGTGGGTTCTTTACTCCATGAACCATAAGAGAAGCCCCAAGTGCCTAAGCCAATGGTAAATTATTTTATTTTATTTTGTTCAAGACAGAAATTATTTTTAATTAAAGTTATTAATTAATTATTTAGGCCACATTGTGCAGCATGCGGGATGTACATGAATTCAGGGTCAGACAGGCAGGCAGATGGGAGAAACACAGGAGAACAGAGACTGGAGGATGTCGGGTGATCAGGATGCGGGTGGACACAGAGAGATGCAGGGGGTCAGAGATGGGTGGAGACACAAGTGGATCAGGAGCCTGGGGAAAGGTGAGAGGAGAAGGGCAGAAAGTCTGCTGGGCAGGAGGCAGGAGATGAGGCACTCTGACAGGGGCAGACAGAAGCAGGAAGTGGGCAAAGGGGCAAGGATAGCAGAGAGCGACAGAAAAACAGGATGGCAGGCAGGGGCCCTCAGAGCTTGTCCTTGTCTCCACCTGGATTAAAGAGCTTCCTGAGCTGCAAGTGGATCCCATTTTTGGATCTTAGCACCATGACTGGAGAGGGCACAGGAACCCTGGAGGGATCCGGTGACAGCTCAAAGCGAAGCAAGGTCAGGGCCACGGCCACCTTCAACTCATTCATGGCAAACTGCTTTCCGATGCAGTTCCTGGGTTGGGAGATAAAAAGGAAGTAAGCAGAGGCTTCTAGCCCCTGCTGAGCACAGGGATTCAGGGCTGTCCTCCACGTGGTCCAGCCCTGATCCCTTCCTTACTCATCACACTGAACTTGACAGCCAAGCCTTGGGCCAAACTCTCCCCCTGACCTATGACTAAGCCCACCTCTCTAAGGACTATCTTCTAACTCATACTCCTGCTCTCAGCAGGAAATCCTGTTGGGGAGCATCAGTGCTCTAAACCACAGAGTCAAGTCAAGTGGATCAAGAACTGCAAACTGGTACTTTATTCACTTGTCCACTGGTAATTCCTGGTTTCAGGTCAGGCCAGGGCACTGTATGGGGGCAGGGTGGACGACCTCTCAGGACCTTACCACCTGTGGTAGACAGACAGGCTGCCCAGTCCCCAGAGATGACAAGACAGGGTCGTGTAAGGAGTCAGGATGGCAACAGGGAGGCTTCTTGGTGGGACATGGGTTAACGACCCTAACCAGCTGACCATTTGCCTCCCAATTAATGGTCTGGCTTTCTGTACCCCTCAGCCCCTCAGTTAATCTACCTTTGGAACCCTCCCATTCTAATCCAGAAATGCCCCTCCTAACCATCCCTTGGGCTCCTCATCAGGCCTTTTCAGCCTCTATTCCTCCCCTCCCTCTAAAGCCACAGGAGCTCCAGGCCTGCTCTGTTCCGCATCACAGGGGGGACACGTCCCGGTGCCTCAGCTGCATCACAGCCCTCTCTGGATACTTCCTCACTCACCTGGGGTCTGTCCAGCTCCTCTTTCTAACTCAGCAAGTGTTGAGGTCCCCTCCCCTTACCTCTGCCATCTTCATGCTCAAGGCTCAATCCAGTGACCACCACCCTCACCCCCTCTGCTGGCTGCACCTCTTCCCACTCGGGACCCTCAAGGCATCATGGGTGTTAACTCAAGGACACGTCACATCCAGTGCCCAGCACAGTGCCGGATCATGCATCCTCCCACAGTCTGCTCAAGGAATGAATGAGTGAAAGAGTGAATATGTGAATGATGTTTGTCTTGAGTAGCCATGTTGTTGACAGTGAGCCCTGGGGGATGACAGCGTTATCATCCCTGTGTTCCCATCTCCTAGCACAGGTCTTGGTACATGGAGACATGCTTAATGCATACTTTCATATTTAAACAATATTAATTGAATTGAAAATAACTCAAATGGAGTGAGAGTATAATAAATATTCATTCTGACCTAAAATCAAGCTGCCTAGTCTCCCCTGTCCTCTAGGGGCAGCTGTATGATGTGCAGCTATGTCCACAAGGAAGGACTGGACCCTGGTGTAAACCAAATCCTAGAAGCAATTCAGGAAGACAATTTGCTTCAAAGCTGTTCTGTGAATGTTAATTCACAGCTGAAAATTTCCTAGAACTCTAGAGTCAGAAAAAACTTGTTCCTACTAAGTTACAAAGTCACTGAAGTTACTATTTCAGGGGAGGTTCTGTAGCCTTTAAGATCTTCAGTCATTTAGGAATGTATCATCCAGGTTAATAGCTATTTCAAGGGTGCTTTATACTTTACATGCAAGGGACTTTACAAATGCTTGTCAAATAAAAAATAGTCAGTTTTCTCCCAAAAACTGACTTGATTATCCTCCACTTTGCTCTTTATCCTGCTAACATTAAACTCTGTAGACTCTGAGACTATGATATATAACTTCTGCTATTATATAAAGAATTTTGGTAACAGGAAAATATGTCATGGTTATATTAATATGAAGTCAAAATTATGTCAGATGTTATAGAACTAAAGAACATACTTGTGACTGTGAAACTTATTCAAACAACAACTGTGACTGATCACAGTCATGACTTGAAGCCTCAGGACATGGAAGGCAACTGGAATTCCAAACCCATGCAAACACAGTAGATACAGTGAGAGGTGGACTGGTGAATTAAGCAGAAAGGCAGCAGGCTAACTAGTAATGTGGGAACAGAGGAAACCATCTTTTAAGGTGATTGAAATTGTCCAAACCAAACATGTGTAGTTTAACTTTCAAGAAGATTTCTGATGTTAAGATGTCATACTCCTAAAGTGAGGAAAACCCTGGATACTTTGGATCAGCCACTGACATGGAAATGATGTCAATCCTTGTGGACATCAGGAGGTCAACGTCATTGTGGTGGGCCCTGAAGTCCTTCTTGTACATGGAGACCCACACCTCCTTCTCAACACATCAACACACAAGGACGAAATTGCATGCACCATGTACGAGTGTAGACAGTCACACATATCAGGTAGCAACCAGTGACACCTGCTTCCCCAAGTACAGAGGCCTCACCTGGATCCTCCTGAGAAGGGCAGGAAGGCATGGCTGTGTCGAGTAGAACCTGTTGCAAACCGGGATGGGTCAAACACCTGCAGAGAGAGCAATGGGGCTAGGACAGTGGGGTCAAACTCCTCACATCAATCCACAGAGCAGGAGCAGGAGCGGCTGGTGTGGAGAGAGCATCCCATCCCTTCCTCACACCACCAACTTGCCTCTGGGTTCGGCCACACGTTTGGGTTGTGATGAAGTCCATAAAAGGAGAGGGAGACTAAGATTCCTGTGGGGCATAGAGGAGAGAGAGAAGCCTGATGGTCCCCATGGAAAAGGGGGAGTATGTCTTCACAAAAGTCCTGGGAGCCACCATGGGAGCACCCTCCATCACTCTGAATGAAATAATGTTCTTGCAAGACAGGTGGGCTGGGCATGAAAAAGCACGTGAGCTCTGTTAGGAGTAGGTGACCAGGACCCAGGATTAAGAAGTAAAAGAATTGGAGGCTTACATTTAGGAGCAACTCAGGTGACAACACACATTTATCAAATGCCATCATGACCCTAGGGAATGTGCAATAACTCATTTAATCCTCACACAGCACTCAAGGAAGGCAGTTCTATCCCCATGAACCGATGAAGCACCTGAGCCTCAGAAAGATTAAGGGATGGGTCTATGACTGCACAGCTAAGGCGGGGCAGGGCTGGGATTCAGACCCATTGGGAGGTGAATCAGTGGGTGGCCTCCAGTCATGGCAGGGCTCT